>NC_057805.1:461802558-461812132 GCF_018294505.1 Triticum aestivum | reverse complement strand
GGCCTCCCCTCCGGCGCCGCCCGCCGCCGCCCTCCGGGCCCTCCTCCACCGGCGCCGCCCGCCACCGCCGGCTCCTCTTCTTCCCGCCGGCGGCCCGAGCTCCTCGAGACCCGATCGGATCTGGTAAGGGCGCCCTCCCGTTGACTTTTCTCGTCTCAAAATTCTCCTAAGTCCTCATTTATTCTCAGCAAGTGTCTATGTTCCCGATGCCGTAACTTCTTGCATGTAGCTCCGATTCGCGCGTATAATATGTCAAATTGTTCGCCTCATGATGCTCTTCATTTTGTTCAATTGCATCATTTTCATTAGAGGTCATCTTGATGCCCAAATCTTCGTTGGAAGAGGGCTAGTTGCTGTTAATCTCTGGTTCTTATCAGAACTTGGAGATTTGTCATTTTTGTATCATTTATTCTGTGCATCTTTTGAGCATGAGCTCTACATGTGTTTTGAAGTATGCCATGCCATCTTTCCATTGGTATAGTCCATGTATTTTTGTGATCTTTTTGGTGACTAGCACAAGCATGCAAAGTAGGCCCCGTAATATTTCTGATTTCAGGGACTTAGTGATTTCTTTAAGTCCTTGTCTGCTGTAATTTTGTCGCCATGTAAACTTGATGCTAGAGAGAGATCCATGCATATTTTGGAGATGTTCAGTAAGGATGTTTTGTAGCTATAGTTGTAATTGATCCATTCCTGCAATTGTTTGCAATTTTAGAGTACCATAGCATGACTCAATCTTGCTCTACTTTTGCTATAAAATATTTCTGGCAGATTCTTAACATGATTTTCAATCTTGCCAAGCTTATTGTGGTTGATCCATATATGCTATGCAATTGTTCTTACCATGGATAGCTTCATAAACATGCCATCTTGCTGTAGGTACGCTTGGTTTTTCATGCATTTCTCTGTAGTGAGTGCATCAAGCTCACAAAGAGGCCTACATATTAACATTTCTGCCATGCTCTGTTTTTCTGCTAAGTCTGAAACCTGATAACGAAACTTGCTATGTTTACATGCTTGCCATCATATCTTCTGGTCCTTTTTGGCTTATGGTCAGTAAGGGACTTTTGTAATGTGCATTTAGTAGAACACTACCGTGCCTTGTTTTGCTATGTTAAGTTCCTGTAGCATGTTGATTTCGTGCTCTGAACATTGCTACCTGATGCTGTTTTCTGCCATGTCCAGTTTTCCACCGAGTCTGTGAACCTGTAATCTTTTGCACTTTTGCCATGCTTGTTTGAGCTTGATATGTTATGAACTAGCAGTAGCTCAGTGTTCATCTTTTGTCAAGCATCTCCTGTAGATTACTTCCATATGCTTTGTTGCTATGCTGGGATGCTGTAGCATTGCTACTTGTTGCATTTTATGTGCTATCTTGCTGTTTATCGCAGATTATTGTCATTCTTGTTTTGCTTGCCATTTGCAAACCGTGCATCCGATTCCGGTGATCTTTATATCGATTTCGACCGAAATCATCTCATCTTTCCAGTGGCATGCTTGGTTTGTCAAGTTACTGCCATGTTCATCATCTTCCTTCCGGAGCACGCATATGCATCGCATATCATAACTTGCATATCATACATGTCTTGCATCATGTTGCTTGCGCATTTCTCGTTGTTGATTGTGGTTCCGTTTATTTGTGCTCTTGTCTTGGGTAGAGCCGGGAGACGAGTTCGTGAACGAGGAACCTGTCGAGTACGCTTACGAGGATCAAGCTTTCGACAACTCTGAGAACCTTGCAGGCAAGATGACCACCCCTCGAAATCACTTCTATCTTTGCTATGCTAGTTGTTCGCTCTATTGCCATGCTCCGCTACCTATCTCTTGCTATATCATGTCTCCTATTTCAGCCATGTCAGCCCCTAACCATCCTTTCCTAGCAAACCGTTGTTTGGCTATGTTACCGCTTTTGCTCAGCCCCTCTTATAGCGTTGCTAGTTGCAGGTGAAGTTGAAGTTTGTTCCATGTCGGAACACGGATATGTTGGGACATCACAATATCTCTTATTTAATTAATGCATCTATATATTTTGGTAAAGGGTGGAAGGCTCGGCCTTATGCCTGGTGTTTTGTTCCACTCTTGCCGCCCTAGTTACTGTTATACCGGGATTATGTTCCTTGAGTTTGCGTTCCTTACACGGTCGGGTGATTATGGGACCCCCTTGACAGTTCGCCTTGAATAAAACTCCTCCAGCATGGCCCAACCTTGGTTTTACCAGTTGCTACCTAAGCCTTTTTCCCCCGGGTTTTCGTGAGCCCGAGGGTCATCTTATTTTAACCCCCCCCGGGCCAGTGCTCCTTCGAGTGTTGGTCCGAACCGAGCAGCCTGCGGGGCCACCTCGGGGAAACTCGAGGTCTGGTTTTACTCGTAGCTTGACTTATCCGGTGTGCCCTGAGAACGAGATATGTGCAGCTCCTATCGGGATTTGTCGGCACATTCGGGCGGCTTTGCTGGTCTTGTTTTACCATTTTTGAGATGTCTTGTAAACCGGGATTCCGAGACTGATCGGGTCTTTCCGGGAGAAGGTTTAACCTTCGTTGACTGTGAGAGCTTATAATGGGCTAAGTTGGGACACCCCTGCAGGGTAATATCTTTCGAAAGCCGTGCCCGCGGTTATGAGGCAGATGGGAATTTGTTAATGTCCGGTTTTAGATAACTTGTCACTTGACCCAATTAAAATACACCAAGTGCGTGTGTAGCCGTGATGGTCTCTTCTCGGCGGAATCCGGGAAGTGAACACGGTCTGTGTTATGTTTGACGTAAGTAAGTGTTCAGGACCTCTTCTTGGTCATTGCTAGATGGCATCCGTTCCTTTGCTTCTCTTCTCGCTCTCATTTGCGTAAGTTAGCCACCATATATGTTTTGCCGCTGCAGCTCCACCTCTTTGCACCTCTTGGCCTACAAGCTTAAATAGTCTTGATCTCGCGGGTGTGAGATTGCTGAGTCCCCGTGACTCACAGATACTTCCAACACCAGTTGCAGGTGCCGACGATGCCAGTGCAGACGATGGCGTCGATCTCAAGTGGGAGTTCGACGAGGAACGTGGTCGTTACTATGTGTCTTTTCCTGATGATCAGTAGTGGAGCCCAGTTGGGACGATCGGGGATCTACCATTTGGGGTTGTCTTATTTTCATCTGGATTTTGACCGTAGTCGGTCTATATGTTTGTATTTTGGATGATGTATGATGATATTTATGTATTGTGTGAAGTGGCGATTGTAAGCCAACTCTTTATCCCATTCTTGTTCATTACATGGGATTGTGTGAAGATGACCCTTCTTGCGACAAAACCACTATGCGGTTATGCCTCTAAGTCGTGCCTCGACACGTGGGAGATATAGCCGCATCGTGGGCGTGACAAGTTGGTATCAGAGCCATCCCCGACTTAGGAGCCCCCTGCTTGATCGAATCGCTGACGTTGTTGAGTCTAGAACAAAAATGTTTTGAGTCTTAGGATTATATATATCGGAGAGTAGGATTCTTTTTACTCCTCAGTCCCTTCGTCGCTCTGGTGAGGTCTCCTGACGTAGAAGTTTTGACTACTCTCTCCTCAAATTTCACTAAAAAATTTTTTTTTGGATCACGCGGGTATCTTGGAATTGTTCCGATCGATTTGTGATGAGAACATTGTTCTTGGTGCCTCCTGTCATTTAGGGGTTGTGGCAGTGTCCCGGGGAGTTGAGCTCCGAGGTGTTGTCGTCACAATTTTATCGTTGCAGTTCTGGAATACCTGAGTTTCGCCGACATCGAAATCTCTTTTATGCAGTTGTTGGTGAGATCACCTCGACGCCACCCAGTACTGGGGCGGGAGTTCGGGAGTATTGCCATAACTTGTATAACGGATGTTTTTCAAAGGTTGAGGTAAACGATTTCCGAAGGTTTCTTGGTTATGTGTTGACGGATGGATACAGCTGGATCTAGGGATTGTTAGTTTGGGTGATATATATTTGTGTCCCCTGTATCCCCTACACCAGATTGCATAACCGGAAAGTTTCGGGAGTTTATAAGTGGGAATTCAAGTAGCCTTAGGATTTCTTTCCGACAGACGCATGATATGAGATTGGGGTTCGACGTCTAGTGGTCCGCCTGTATACGGTTGATTTTACAGTGGTCTCGTTGTGTCTTAAAGAGTCCATGGCTTTGCCGACTCGGGGACGCTTCGTATGTCATGTGCACAGCCTTGTACATGATGGTGCTGTACGATCGAGCCCGTGTGGGCCCCACCACGAAAACTTCGGACGAAATTTCTATCATATGTTTGTTCCGGCTTATTCTGCAAGCCAATACTTGGTTTTATTTTGTTTTGTGGTATTCGAGTTCCCTTCGAATTCATATGTTCATTCCATATCTTTTGCAAGTGGCTTCTCAACTTATGGAGGTGTGATGTTTTACTACGGAATTCATTCGTAAATCTTCGTGCGAATGTTTATTGTGAAGACTATATGTTGCAATTTCTATCCGTTGATTCTACTTATCTTTTGTCTTTCGAGATGCTAACGGATGTCACCCTCTTCAGGATGGCTCCGCCAACGCGTCAGAATCCGGATCGCAATGAAGGGAGTCAAGCGATCCCTCCGCCACCACCTCCACCTCCGGAGGCATGGCAATCAATCATGGCAGCCACCAACGCCAATGCTCAGATGATTCTGCAACTCTTGCAAGAACGTACTCAAGGGCAAGGCAATCAAGGTCAAGGCAACAATCAGTTTCACTTTGCCACTCTCAACCAGTTTCTCGCAAATCAGCCCAAGTCTTTCAGCTACTGTGCCGAGGCCACGGATGCCGATGATTGGCTCGTGGACATCAACAAGCATTTTGAATGTAGCAATGTCAGGCCTGAGGACTTTGTCAAGTTCGCTTCTTTCCAGCTCAAGGACCAAGCTGCTGATTGGTTTCAACAATACAAAGATTCCAGAGGAGGTCGTGTGATCACTTGGACTGACTTCTGTCGGGACTTCAAAGCGCACCACATTCCACAAAGTGTTGTCGAGAGCAAGCGTGAGGAGTTCCGCAATCTCAAGCAAGGCAACATGTCTGTGTATCAATACAACATTCAGTTTCAGAAACTTGCTCGCTTCGCTAAACAAGACGTTCCTGATGAGAAGAGCATGATCTATCACTTCAGAGGTGGCCTTAAAGAGGATCTGCAGTTAGCTCTCGTTCTTGTTGAGCCTACTCAGTTTGATCAATTCTACAATATGGCACTGAAGCAAGAGGCTGCTCAGCTCAAGTGTGAGGCTTCTAAGAAAAGAGTCAGAGACGCAGTTCAGTCTTCTTCTTCCTCACTTGTGACAGCTAAGCAACAGAAGTTCTGGTTGCCTCCTCCTCCTCCGTTTCGTCAGCCTTACCAGCAGAAGAACAAAGGTGGCCATAGTTCTTCCAACTCTTCCAACTCTGGCTATCAGAACAAGTCTCAGAATCAAGCTCCAAAGTCCAATGCTCCTTATCACCGTCCACTCTCAGAGGTGACTTGCAACAAATGTCAGCAGAAAGGTCACTATGCTAACAAGTGCTTCAACCAGAGGCGTCTTCCTCCTCCTCCTCCTGTCAGATCTTCCAGCAATGCAGTGGTCAAGCATAATCCAAAGTCTGCTAAGGTGAACATGATGAATGCAGCTCAAGCGGAGGAATCTACTGATGTGATAATGGGTAATCTCTCTGTTAATGATATTCCTGCAAAAGTTCTTTTTGATACTGGTGCATCGCTTTGTTTCATGTCAAGACCGTTCTTCGCCAAGCATGAATTCACTTGTTCTCATCTGAGTAAACCCATGGATGTCGTTTCTCCGGGTAAACGTTTGAGTTCTAGCATGATGGCTCCCGATGTTTCCATCAAGATGGGCGACTATAGATTTCAGTCTTCTCCAATTGTCCTTGGTGACTCGGATATTGATCTTATTCTCGGGATGGACTGGCTTTCTAAGCACAAGGCTCAACTCGATTGTGCTGCCAGAGAAATTCAATTGACACACTCGTCTGAGGATGTGATTATTTTTGCCGCTCGTGATGAAACCATTCGGTTTTTCTCTCTCAATGAGAAGGGCGAATTGGATGCCATCTCTCAAATTCCAGTCGTTTGCGAGTATCAAGATGTCTTTCCAGAAGAGCTTCCGGGTATGCCTCCGCACCGGCTAGTTGAGTTCGTTATCGAACTAGAGCCTGGTAGTGTACCCGTTTGCAAGCGTCCATACAAGCTTGGACCTAACGAGCTGAAGGAATTGAAGAAGCAGCTCGATGAACAAGAACGTCTGGGTTTGATCAGACCGAGTTCTTCTCCATGGGGTTGTGGTGTTCTTTTTGTCAAGAAGAAGGATGGCACGGACCGACTTTGTGTCGACTACCGTCCATTGAACAAGAAGACAATCAAGAACAAGTATCCACTTCCCAACATCAATGAGCTATTTGAGCAACTCAAAGGTGCTAAAGTATTCTCGAAGCTTGACCTTCGTATGGGTTATCATCAGATTCGCATTCGTGAAGAAGATATTCCCAAGACAGCATTCAGAACAAGCTTTGGTTCTTATGAATATACTGTCGTGTCTTTCGGCCTTGTCAATGCTCCTCCAGTGTTTTCTCGGATGATGAATTTCATCTTCAACCCCTATACCAATGAATTCGTTCTGGTGTATCTCGATGATATCTTGGTCTTCTCCAAGAATAAGCAGGATCATGCCAAACATTTGCGATTGGTGCTCGACAAGCTCAGAGAGTATCAATTCTATGCGAAGTTCTCCAAATGTGAGTTTTGGCTCGATGAAGTTCTTTTCCTTGGTCACATCATCTCCGCCAAAGGCATCGCTGTTAACCCCGAGAAGGTGTCCGCAGTTCTGGATTGGGAACCTCCTCAAAATGTCAAGCAGCTCCGCAGTTTTCTGGGTCTCGCAAGCTATTGCCGAAGATTCGTTGAGAATTTTTCCAAGATTGCAAAGCCTCTTTCCAACCTCCTACAGAAGCATGTGAAATATGTCTGGTCTCCTGAGTGTGAAGTTGCTTTCAACACTCTCAAACAGAAACTAGTCACAGCTCCTGTCTTGACTCCTCCTGATGAATCCAAGCCGTTTGAAGTTTTCTGTGATGCTTCTCTCCAAGGTCTCGGAGCTGTGTTAATGCAAGAGAAGAAAGTTGTGGCCTATACCTCTCGGCAGTTGAAGCCCAACGAAAAGAACTACCCCACTCACGATCTTGAGTTGGCGGCAGTTGTCCATGCATTGGTTACATGGAGACATCTCTTGTTGGGAAGACAAGTGGACATTTTCACTGATCACAAGAGCCTCAAGTATATCTTCACTCAGCCCAACCTCAATCTCAGGCAAACTCGATGGGTCGAAATGATTCAAGAGTACAATCCGAGTATCGAATATACTCCAGGCAAGGCTAATGTCATTGCAGATGCTTTAAGCAGGAAAGCTTATTGCAACAGCTTAATTCTCAAGCCTTCCCAACCGGATCTTTGTGAAGCTTTCCGCAAGCTCAATCTCCAAGTTGTTCCTCAAGGCGTTCTTGCCAACCTCATAGTATCTCCTACTCTGGAAGATCAAATTCGTGAGGCACAACTCCTTGATGCCATGGTGAAGAAGGTGAAACGTGGTATCGACAAGGGTCTTTCCAAATACAAGTGCTATCGCATTGATGACAGAGACACTTTGTTCTTCGAGGACCGGATTGTGGTTCCGAAAGGTGATCTAAGGAAAGTCATAATGAACGAAGCGCACAATTCCCTCCTTTCCATTCATCCTGGAAGTACGAAGATGTATCATGACCTCAAGCAGTCGTATTGGTGGACTCGAATGAAGCGACAAATTGCTCAATTCGTGAATGAATGTGATGTCTGCCGAAGAGTGAAAGCAGAACACCAACGACCAGCTGGTCTCCTCCAACCTCTCGCTATCCCAGAATGGAAGTTTGATCATATCGAAATGGACTTCGTGACTGGATTTCCAAAGTCCAAGCGTGGAAATGACGCTATCTTCGTTGTCATTGACAAGCTCTCTAAAGTGGCTCATTTCCTTCCTATCAAAGAATCCATCACAGCAGCTCAGCTGGCAGAGCTCTACACCTCCAGAATTGTCTCCTTGCACGGCATTCCACAATTGATTTCTTCGGATCGTGGAAGCATCTTCACCTCTAAGTTCTGGGATTCCTTCCAGAAGGCCATGGGCACAAACATTCGCTTCAGCACAGCTTTTCATCCTCAAACTAGTGGCCAAGTCGAGCGAGTCAATCAAATTCTTGAAGATATGCTCAGGGCTTGTGTCATTTCCTTTGGCATGAAATGGGAAGATTGTCTCCCATATGCTGAATTCTCCTACAACAACAGCTTCCAAGCGAGTTCGGGCAAAGCCCCATTCGAGATTCTATATGGCAGAAAGTGTCGTACTCCTCTCAATTGGTCAGAGACTGGTGAACGCCAACTTCTTGGCAATGACTTAATCACTGAAGCTGAAGAAATGTGTAAAGTCATCCGTGATAATCTCAAAGCCGCGCAATCGCGTCAGAAGAGTTACTATGATAGTAAGCATCGCGATTTGGCTTTCGAGATCGGAGACCATGTCTACCTCCGCGTCTCTCCAATGAAAGGCACTCGTCGTTTCGGTATCAAAGGGAAGCTTGCCCCTAGATACGTGGGTCCTTTCAAGATCATTGGCAAAAGAGGCGACCTCGCCTATCAACTTGAACTTCCTTCCAACTTTGCGAACGTGCACGATGTGTTCCACGTGTCACAGCTCCGCAAGTGCTTCAAGACGCCTGAGCGCACTATCAACTTCGAAGAGATTGACCTTCAAGAAGATTTGTCTTATCATGAGCACCCCGTTGCTATTCTTGAAGAGACTGAGCGCAAGACTCGCAACAAGTCTATCAAATTCCTGAAAGTGAAGTGGTCGCACCATTCCGACCGGGAAGCCACATGGGAACGCGAGGACCATCTCCGTTCCGAATATCCGGAGTTCTTTCAGTCCTAGATCTCGGGACGAGATCCTCTCGTAGTGGTGGAGTGTTGTAACACCCCGCATGTAACTTACCATATTTGTAACTCCGACGCTTGCCATTTCCGGCTATGTGTTTTGTTTTTCCCTCCGTTGTCGGGTTTTTGTCTTTCGTTTTGTATTTTGTCATGTCATGCATTTTCATATCATGTCATCATGTGCATTGCATTCGCATACGTGTTCGTCTCATGCATCCGAGCATTTTCCCCGTTGTCCGTTTTCCAATCCGGCGCTCCTATCTCCTCCGGTGCACCCCTCTAGTTCTCTTTCGCGTGCGTGTGTCAAACTTTCTCGGAATGGACCGAGGCTTGTCAAGTGGTTTTATTATACCACCCGGAGACTACCGGTCAAGTTTCGTTCCATTCGGAGGTCGTTTGGTGCTCCAACGGTTAACCGGGCCTCCGCAATGTCCATTTGAGTATCCAGCAAAAAACCCCTCCAAAACCAGCCCAAAGCCCACCAAACTCTCTTCCATGCTCTAGGTCGTTCGATCACGATCGTGTGGGCGAAAACCGCACCTCATTTGGAGTCTCCTAGCTCCCTCTACCTATAAATGAGTGGGCATCCCGAAAAACGAAATCTCAGACGAA
>NC_057805.1:461543657-461799567 GCF_018294505.1 Triticum aestivum | reverse complement strand
TGTCACTTGACCCAATTAAAATACACCAAGTGCGTGTGTAGCCGTGATGGTCTCTTCTCGGCGGAATCCGGGAAGTGAACACGGTCTGTGTTATGTTTGACGTAAGTAAGTGTTCAGGACCTCTTCTTGGTCATTGCTAGATGGCGTCCGTTCCTTTGCTTCTCTTCTCGCTCTCATTTGCGTAAGTTAGCCACCATATATGTTTTGCCGCTGCAGCTCCACCTCTTTGCACCTCTTGGCCTACAAGCTTAAATAGTCTTGATCTCGCGGGTGTGAGATTGCTGAGTCCCCGTGACTCACAGATACTTCCAACACCAGTTGCAGGTGCCGACGATGCCAGTGCAGACGATGGCGTCGATCTCAAGTGGGAGTTCGACGAGGAACGTGGTCGTTACTATGTGTCTTTTCCTGATGATCAGTAGTGGAGCCCAGTTGGGACGATCGGGGATCTAGCATTTGGGGTTGTCTTATTTTCATCTGGATTTTGACCGTAGTCGTTCTATATGTTTGTATTTTGGATGATGTATGATGATATTTATGTATTGTGTGAAGTGGCGATTGTAAGCCAACTCTTTATCCCATTCTTGTTCATTACATGGGATTGTGTGAAGATGACCCTTCTTGCGACAAAACCACTATGCGGTTATGCCTCTAAGTCGTGCCTCGACACGTGGGAGATATAGCCGCATCGTGGGCGTGACATGTATTCGGCCCGGCCGGATTTGCTTTTAGTGTATCCGGCGTGACGATCGTCGTCACGCGTTGGGGCGTGCCCCGGTGATCTGTAGATCGGTCTTGTATGTCCTGCTTTGTTTTCCAATACGTCTCGCAGGTCCTGCGTGTTACCCCGGGCCTTGGTATTTTTGTTTGACTGGCGACGAGGTGCGGGCTGGACTTCGGCCTGATATGCCGCTTTGTCTCGGCCACGAGGTGGCTGGTCAGCCGCATCATACGCTGGAAGCGTAGGCTTTAATGCTTCCTCCTTGAGTTGGGGTAGCAACATGCGCTTTTGGTAACTTTTGGTTGGGCGTTTGAGTTCGTATTCCTCGGCCGCCAGGACCTCAATCCATCTATCTGCTAGCAGATCTTGATCAGCTTGAAGCTGTTGTTGCTTTTTCTTCAGGCTTTTTGCTGTGGCGATAAGCCGGCGCTTGAAGCGCTCCTGCTCGACGGGATCCTCAGGCACGATAAATTCTTCGTCGCCGAGGCTCACCTCGTCTTCGGAGAGAGGCATGTAATTGTCATCCTCTAATTCTCCGTCTGCTGCCTGTTCCTTAGGGCTAGCTTGCCCATCCTCCGGCTCGAAATCTGGCTGGAGGGGATTGTCTTTGTCTTCGGCACTATCCGCAGCGTTGTTGTCTCTTATGCCGGTATTGCTGCTTTTGCTATGGCGAGGCTTAGAGCGGCGCCGCTGACGCCGGTGCTTAGATTGCTTTTCGGGGGGATTATCCTTCGTTGCCTTGTCGCCATTGCTTTCTTTGGGGGTGTCCACCATGTATATATCATATGATGAGGTGGCGGTCCAGCGCCCTGTGGGCGGTGGTTCCTGTTCGTGTCCTGCATCGTCGTCCATACTGTCGATGTCTTCGGAGCCGAAATCGAGCATGCAGTGGCTATTAAGTGGGTGGTGGGTGGGGAACGAATTTCTTCGTCGTCCGCTTCCCACTCCAGCCGGACATAGTTTGGCCAAGGGTCTCCTGACAAGGAGAGAGACCTTAATGAATTTAGCACGTCGCCCAGGGGTGAGTGCTGAAAGATATCTGCAGAGGAAAACTCCATGATCGGTGCCCAATCAGATTCGATAGGCATGGACGCAGGCGGTTCGGAGCCCGTGGCCGGGGACGAATCCAAGTGTCCGGCAGCACAGGTCTCATAGGGGGTGAAGTCAGCATTCGGCTCTATCGCCGCTGAGTGCGCGGCCTCCGTGGCGGGGTCTATCCACCCTTCCTCGGATGGCACGATCTGCTCCGGATCGAGGGCCGGAGTAGCCGCAGGTGTGATTAAACACTATCCGACGGCAGAGCTAAGTCATGCTCGCCGTGACTGTGCGGCGCACCTGACATGGGCTCGAATCCGTCGAAGATCAAGTCTCCGCGGATGTCGATAGTATAGTTCAAGCTTCCAAACCTGACCCGATGGCCAGGGGCGTAGCTTTCGATCTGCTCCAGATGGCCAAGCGAGTTGGCCCGCAGTATGAAGCCGCCGAATACGAAGATCTATCCGGGGAGGAAAGTCTCACCCTGGATCGCATCGTTGTCGATGATCGAAGGAGCCATCAAGCCTTTATTGCGACGACACAGTGGAACTCTCAATGAAAGCACCAATGTCGGTGTCAAAACCGGCGGATCTCGGGTAGGGGGTTCCGGACTGTGCGTCTAAGGCGGATGGTAACAGGAGGCGGGGGACACAATGTTTACCCAGGTTCGGGCCCTCTCGATGGAGGTAATACCCTACTTCCAGCTTGATTGATCTTGATGATATGAGTATTACAAGAGTTGATCTACCACGAGATCGTAGAGGCTAAACCCTAGAAGCTAGCCTATGATTATGATTGTTGTTGTCCTACGGACTAAACCCTCCGGTTTATTTAGACACCGGAGGGGGCTAGGGTTACACAGAGTCGGTTACAAGGGAGGAGATCTACATATCCGAATTGCCAAGCTTGCCTTCCACGCAAAGGAGAGTCCCACCCGGACACGGGACGAAGTCTTCAAACTTGTATCTTCATAGTCCAACAGTCCGGCTAAAGGATATAGTCCGGCTGTCCGAGGACCCCCCTTATCCAGGATTCCCTCAGTCAGCAAAAACAATTACTTCTCCATCTTTTGGTTGAGGAGGAATTTCTTCACCAGGAGCTCTCCAATGGATGATCTCTTTCTTGGCTAAGGCGCCAATGGCGACAAAGTTGTTCAATTCTTCTTCAGTAACCCGGGATTTGACCCAATTGCAAGACGTGTATGTCTTAGCCATTTTCCTCAACGATCTGAAAGAAAGGTTATGCCGGTTCAAGATTACATGGTTAAGTCGGCTTATGGTTAAAAGGAAAACAATAAGAAGCATGCATAGGTATTGAGCCGGAGATTGGCATTACAAGGTTACAAGGAACCATTGGCGGCTTAAGAGGGGACTAATGATAGCTGGTAGATTACTATTTCTGAGTTAAGCCGCCTATACAGATATTGAAAGAACAGAACAAAGGAAAAATTGCTAAGTGATGGAAAACAGGTTTCACAGATTGATATCATAATTTTGGATCTACGGCGCGTCAGATAATGAAAAATATCTAGACCTAAATTACGGTGCTTGGACAGTTCATAAGATCCAGATCGAGCTTTCTGTTCAAAAGTGGATTCCCTGATAGTGAAACTAAGTGCTATGAATATTACCGCGCAGGAAAGATACCAAGTTTGAATCAAAAATGAGTGCTACAGCCAAGAACGAGGACGAACTTTGATGAACTTCGGGAAACCCTAATGGGATCTATGAGAAAGGAGAGAAGGAAAAGTGTACCAGGGCTGTTGGACAGCGGAGGTGCGCGGATGGAATCTGGTCCAAATAGGTTGATGGAGCGGCCGTTGTTGGAGCAGAGGCGAAGGTCGACGGCGGCGGTAGAGCTCGAGCGCTAGGGCGTCGCGAGGTAGAAGACGGAGATGAAGAGGCGAGGGGGAAAGTGAAAGGAACCCCTGGCCCTATTTATAAGGCTGAAAGGATAAGTGTCATGTGCGGGAATCGAGGAGACCAAAAATGGATATGTGACGGCGCAAACGCCTCGATTTTTGGAGGTTCATTAAAAAGAAGATTTATTAAGACTAAGCTTTGTGCAATATTAATGACAAGTGATGTCACGGTGGGTTACCATGATCCTATAAGATGACGTCACGGCGAGTTACAAGGTGTCGCCAGAGTAATGAGGAAGGAATTTTTTTCTAAGTATTGAAGATTGATATGAACAAGTTCAAACCAACCTGGGGCCTAATGTTGGGGATATAACTATTGGGTTAACCCGCCCAGGAGGGGCCAGGTTAAGCCTCTGGCGGTTCATCAAGACAAAGCCCACGAAGATGCTTAAGACGGTGGTTCATTATGCAGACTCATCGAGGGCCTGAAGCCCAAAGGCGACTTACGGCCCAAACAAGTGTAAACCGTTGTATATGTATGACTTGTATTATAAGGCATGTATAGTTAGTCACCGAGCCGGACACGTTGTTATGAGCCGGCCGGGACTCCGTGAGCCACCGGGCGTCAACCTGTGTATATAAAGGGACGACCCGGCGACGACTTAGGGAAGAGACAACAGATCGAAAGATAGGTTAAGCATATTCGCTCCCTGGTAATCAAGAGATAAGCAATACCACCTCAAACTGGATTAGGCCTTTACCTTCACCGCAAGGGGCCGAACCAGTATAAACTCCTTGTGTCCTTTGTCTCGTTTAACCCCTTTAAGCTAACCCTGTTGCGATGGCTCCATGACTAAGTCCTCACACTAGGACATCTGCCGTGACAATTCCACGACACTTAGTGTGCTATCAAATGTCACAACGTAACTGGGTGACTATAAAGATGCTCTACAGGTGTCTCCGATGGTGTTTGTTGAGTTGGCATAGATCGAGATTAGGATTTGTCACTCCGATTGTCGGAGAGGTATCTCTGGGCCTTCTCGGTAATGCACATCACTATAAGCCTTGCAAGCAATGTGACTAATGAATTAGTTATGAGATGATGCATTATGGAACGAGTAAAGAGACTTGTCGGTAACGAGATTGAACCAGGTATGATGATACCGACGATCAAATCTCGGGCAAGTAACATACCGATGACAAAGGAACAACGTATGTTGTTATGCGGTTTGACCGATAAAGATCTTCGTAGAATATGTAGGAACCAATATGAGCATCGAGGTTCCACTATTGGTTATTGACCGGAGATGAGTCTCGATCATGTCTACATAGTTCTCGAACCCGTAGGGTCCGCACGCTTAACGTTCGATGACGATCGGTATTATGAGTTTATGTGTTTTGATGTACCGAAGGTTGTTCGGAGTCCCGTATGTGATCACGGACATGACGAGGAGTCTCGAAATGGTCGAGACATAAAGATTGATATATTGGACGATGTTATACGGACACCGGATGAGTTCCGGGGGTCACCGGATAAATATCGGAGTGCCGGGGGGTTATTGGAACCCCCAGGGGAACTAATGGGCCTCTATGGGCCTTAGTGGGAAAAGAGGAAGGGCCAGGAGGGGCTGCCCCCCCCCCTTGGTTCCTAATTGGACTAGGGGAAGGGGGCGGCGCCCCCCTTTCCTCCCCTTCCCCCTCTTCCTTCCTTACCCATCTCTCCCTCTTAGTGGATTCCTACTAGGACTTGGAGTCCTAGTAGGATTCCCCTCTTAGGGGCGCGCCCTAGGGGCCGGCTGGCCTCCCCCTTGCTCCTTTATATACGGGGGCAGGGGGCACCCTAGAACACACAAGTTGACAGTTGTCTTAGGCGTGTGCGGTGCCCCCCTCCACAGATTTCCACCTCGGTCATATCGTTGTAGTGCTTAGGCGAAGCCCTGCGTCGGTAATTTCATCAACACCATCACCACGCCGTCATGCTGACGGAACTCTCCCTCGACCTCAGCTGGATCAAGAGTACGAGGGACGCCACCGAGCTGAACGTGTGCAGATCGTGGAGGTGCCGTGCGTTCGATACTAGGATTGGTTGGATCGTGAAGACGTTCGACTACATCAACCGCGTTACTAAAACGCTTCCGCTTTCGGTCTACGAGGGTACGTGGACACACTCTCCCCGCTCGTTGCTATGCATCACCTAGATGGATCTTGCGTGTGCGCAAGATTTTTTTTTAATTACTGCGTTCCCCAACAAAAGTAATCCAGGAGTGGATCACTGGACAGCGGTCAAGAACATCCTAAAGTATCTGAAAAGAACTAAGGATATGTTTCTCGTTTATGGAGGTGACAAAGAGCTCGTCGTAAATGGTTACGTCGATGCTAGCTTTGACACTGATCCAGATGACTCTAAGTCACAAACATGATACGTATTTTGTAACATCCCAAAATTCTAAATTTTGGAATGTTATAATAAACAGATAGATTGGATTGATTGTTTGATTGATTGAGTGAAATTGAGTGGAATTCGTAGCTTTTTGAAAGTTAAATGAGAGGGAATAAAAGGACTTTCCCAAACTTTCATTTTTGTATTCATGATCTCCATGAATTCAAATTCTTTTCACCACAAAACCCTGGAGAGAAGATGACATGACTTCTTCCATTTATTTAAATGACAAGGGGTGTTGAAAATAATTGAATTTCATCTGAGAATATTTCCAATCCTGAAACTTTATGCAACTATATGATTTTCACGAGCGAAGATAAAATGACTTCTTCAAAACATATGAAATATGAGTTGGGAGTTTCAAAGGATCAAATTCAAGTCCTTTTGGAAATTATTTTAATTTGGAGTTATTTGGGTTTTATTCAAATTATTTTTCTCCAAAAATAAAATATAAAGAAATTAGGGTAACATGATTCCCTACAACAGAAAATTGGAGAAAAATAATTTTGAAATCATTTCGGTATTTTTAAAATGATTTTTATTGGATTTTATTAAGGCAGTAGCACTATTGGATTTATTAAAATTTGTGAGGATTTTATTTGACTTCACAAAAATGTTCACGTTGTAGGAAATCTTTTTCTAAAAATTTTGATATATTATATGCCTATATAATATTTTCTTTTTCTTTTGTTTTTATTATTTCTTTCTCTGTTTTTTTTTTAAAAAAACCTCCGCCGAACTGGGCCGGCCCAGCACCCAGCCAGGCCACGGCCCAGCCCAACGCCCGCGCGTCCCCGACCTCCCGGGCGGGACTCCGCCTCCCGCACGCCGCCGCGCCGCCATGGCCGCCGTCCCCGCCTCGGACTCCTCTGCCCCCTTCCCCACGCCTCCTCCTCGCCCCCCTCTTAAATAGCTCCGCCCCGACCCCTCTCTCTCTCCTCCTCCCCGCTGCAACCGCCGCTCTCGCCGGAGCCCGCCCCGACGAGATCCGTCGCCGCCGCCGCGCTTCGTCCCGTTGCCGAGGACCGCCGACGACGCCGCCTTCCTCCTCGCCGCGACGCGCCGCCCCTCCCCGACCTCTCCGTTGCCCTCCTCGACGACCGGAGCCACCTCGCCGCCCTCGCCGGAGCCCTGCGCCATCTCGCCGGAACCGCCGCCGCCGCCGGACCGCCGCGAACCGGTATAAACCGTGGACCGCCCCGGTTTATTTTTTTTATTCGTTTCGGTTTTGTTAAAAAAAACCCTGGACTAGATCTGTTTTTTTTTAGGTTTTTCTAAACAACGAACGTCCACTGTTTAGAACTAGTTAACGCACGTTCACTATTTAGTTTTTTTTCTTTTTCTGTTATTTTCGGCCAAGGACCTAGTAGCAATTTGTTTTTCTTACATAATAGCCCCTGGTTTTCCAACACTCATAACTTTTCACCCGTTTGTCCAAATCCAACGAAACCAACGCCCACTTCCTCGTTATGATCTCCTCTATCCAGTAAAACAACTTAAACATGTTTTTGAAAGTTTTAAAATTTGAATTCAAACTGATTTGTATTCAAACTTCTTTTGATCATAACTTGAGTTTCGTAGCCCCGTTTGAGTTGATTCTTTTTGCAAATCGAAGCTCTTGACCTAAACTTTCTGATAAGGCCAAACTCACATAATTTTGGTACTGTTGGAAATTGTTTTATGTTGCAAGATTCGCTTGGTTTTGATGTTTTTACGAAGTGTCTTCTTCGTTCTTCTCGATCTTCTGAGTGATTGCTTATGTGTGGTTACTATTGCTTGCTTGCGATAGATTGACCGGAGAGTGACGAGTAGATCTATCAAGAGTTTTGAGTGCGAATCATCTTCATCATCATTGCAGGCAAGTTCACACTTTGATCATACCCCCTTTCATACCCAGTTTTTATGCATTAGATTCAACCCTCAAACATTGCATGAGTAGGATTGATAACATGTGGGTATTGGGAAGTAGTTGAGGTAGTACCTATTACCTGTTCTCTTATAAAACCCTTGGGAGTTACTTCTACGTTGCTTTTATTATTGCCATGCTATGCTCGTAGACGTGGATTGGGTTTGAGAGAATTTCATGACAGATGTGAGATTGTTAATAATGGTTTACTTAAGGTGGCAACTAAAACTCACATCTGGGTGGATTGAGGCACCTGGAGAACCCAGTGTTGCCTGTTTGTATAAGGTCCGCCACCCAGGCTCAAAGGGATCATAAGATTATTCATGCTAGAAACTTCCGTGTGCAGCCACAAGCTATTATGGGCTCTAGCATAGTTGAGTAGGTTACAAGATCTCTTGAAGAGGTGGGCTAGCAGATGTAGGGGAAAGTAGGTGTACCGATCCATCCAGAGTAAAGAGTGATTGTTTCTGAAAGACTGTGTCTCGGTCATCCGTTTCTCAAACATCATGTAGTGCGAGAATCAAGCGGAGGCGATCGAGTCTTGTGGGGAAAAGTGCACAAATCTCTGCAGAGTGTACAAACTAATCATGGTTAGCCGTGTCCCCGGTTATGGACATCTTGAGTATCTAGTTCTTGGATTATCCCGTTGATCTCATCATGTTACTTTAATCAATATTGTTGGGTTAATGATGATACTTAATTGGGATTGAGATGCTGTCAACCATCTCAATGTTTCACAACCACCATGATAGTTAAATAAAATTTATTCCTTTGAAGTAGGGAAAAATTGGCTTTCGCAAAAACATTATAACCATAGAGCTTTTCCACCAGCCATATATGCATGTAGTGATAGCCTTTGTTCATCATTTCTCTATGGTGTGAATTTGCCAGCATATTCCATGTGCTGACCCGTTTTCGGGCTGCAACGTTTCATGTTGCAGGATATCTTACGACGAGTAAGTGATTCGTTAGGGTTACGATTTCTACACTCAACTTTGCCGTTGGTGTTGATGGGAATCCACAACCTTGTTACTTCCGCTATTTGGATTGAGGTAATGGTATTTACGTTACTTTATACATGTGATTTACCTCTGTTATAAATCCTCGAGTACTGTGTGTGTCAGCATACCGATCCAGGGATGACACTTAAGCACAGAGACTTGATCCATTCGGGTCGGGTCGCTACATATTTATATTGAATGGTGGAGCTGTCAGTTGGTGCAGTTCCAAGCAGAGCGTCGTGGCGGGATCTATGTGTGAAGCGGAGTACATAGCTGCTTCGGAAGCAGCAAATGAAGGAGTCTGGATGAAGGAGTTCATATCTGATCTCGGTGTAATACCTAGTGCATCGGGTCCAATGAAAATCTTTTGTGACAATACTGGAACAATTGCCTTGGCGAAGGAATCCAGATTTCACAAAAGAACCAAACACATCAAGAGACTCTTCAACTCCATCCGTGGTCAAGTCAAGGAGGGAGACATAGAGATTTGCAAATACGGATCTGAATGTTGCAGACCCATTGACTAAGCCTCTTCCACGAGCAAAACATGATCAACACCAAGACTCCATGGGTGTTAGAATCATTACTATGTAATCTAGATTATTGACTCTAGTGCAAGTGGGAGACTGAAGGTAATATGCCTGAGAGGCAATAATAAAGTTGTTATTTTATATTTCCTTATATCATGATAAATGTTTATTATTCATGCTAGAATTGTATTAACCGGAAACTTGATACATGTGTGGATACATAGACAAAACACCGTGTCCCTACTAAGCCTCTACTAGACTAGCTCGTTAATCAAAGATGGTTAAGTTTCCTATGACATGTGTTGTCATTTGATGAACGGGATCAGATCATTAGGAGAATGATGTGATGGACAAGACCCATTCGTTAGCTTAGCATATTGATCATTCAGTTTTATTGCTATTGCTTTCTTCATGTCAAGTACATATTCCTTCGACTATGAGATTATGCAACTCCCGGATACCGGAGGAATGCCTTGTGTGCTATCAAACGTCAGAACGTAACTGGGTGATTATAAAGATGCTCTACAGGTATCTCTGTAGGTGTTTGTTGGGTTGGCATAGATCAAGATTAGGATTTGTCACTCCGAATATCGGAGAGGTATCTCTGGGCCCTCTCGGTAATGCACATCATAAGAAGCCTTGCAAGCAATGTGACTAATGAGTTAGTTGCGGGATGATGCATTACGGAACGAGTAAAGAGACTTGCCGGTAACGAGATTGAACTAGGTATGAAGATACCGACGATCGAATCTCGTGCAAGTAACATATCGATAACAAAGGGAATAATGTATGTTGTCATTACGGTACGACCGATAAAGATCTTCGTAGAATATGTAGGAACCAATATGAGCATCCAGGTTCCGCTGTTGGTAATTGACCGGAGAGGTGTCTCGGTCATGTCTACATAGTTCTCGAACCCGTAGAGTCCGCACGCTTAACGTTCGATGACGATTTTGTATTATACGAGTTATGTGATTTGGTGATCGAATGTTGTTCGGAGTCCCGGATGAGATCACGGACATGACGAGGAGTCTCAAAATGGTTGAGAGGTAATGATTAATAATAGGACGATAGTATTTGGACACCGGAAGTGTTTCGGGGTGTATCGGGTACATATCGGAGTACCGAGGGGTTACCGGAACCCCCCGGGGGAATAATGGGCCTTATGGGCCATAGGAGGGGAGCACACCAGCCCACAAGGGGTGGCGCGCCCCCCCTAAGGAAGGAGGCCGAGTAGGAGAAGGAGGAGGGGGTTCGGCCCCCCCTTTCCTTCCTCCTCCCTCTCTTCCCTTTTTCCTCCTCCGGTAAAAGGAAGGGGGGAATTGGAATAGGGCCCCCAAGTAGGATTCCTCCTACTTGCGGCGCCCAAGGCAGCTCCCCTCCCCCTCCCACCGATATATACATGGGGAGGGGGCGCCTAGAACACACACCAACAATTGTTAGCCATGTGGGGTGCCCCCCTCCACAGTTTACGCCTCCGGTCATATTCTCGTAGTGCTTAGGCGAAGCCCTGCACGGATCACTTCACCATCACCGTCACCACGCCATCGTGCTGACGGAACTCTCCCTTGACACTTTGCTAGATCAAGAGTTCGAGGGACATCATCGAGTTGAACGTGTGCAGAGGACGTGTCGTACGTTCGGTGCTTGATCGGTCGGAACAAGAAGAAGTTCGACTACATCAACCGTGTTGTCAAACGCTTCCGCTTTCGGTCTACGAGGGTACGTAGACACACTCTCCCCCTCTCATTGCTATGCATCTCCTAGATAGATCTTGCGTGAGCATAGGAATTTTTTTGAAATTGCATGCTACGTTTCCCAACAGGTTGCAGCTCCGGCCCACGATGGTTGCAGCTTTGCGCCGTCTCGCATTTTTTGGTGCCGCCCTCGCTAGCTTTTTCCATCACTGGTTCCAGCAAAAAAAGTGTTGGTTCCAGCAATTCCATGTCGGGTTGCCCCGCCGAGCATCCACGGTGGCTAGTTGCAGCTCCACCATCACCCACCGGGTTGCAGATCGGTCGCTTGTGGTTGTAGCACCCCGCGGGCACTATCCCAGCTCGCTATGGTGAGGGTTCCAGCAAAATCGCAAGCACCATCGCAGCTTGCCGCAGTCACCGTCGCCTGTTGGATGCAGCCTCGCCAGCTGTAGGCTGCAGCTTGCGGTCCCCATGGTTGTAGCATCTAGTCGCCGTTTGTAACCTTCACTATCTGTGGTTGTAACATCATCATAACTGCCGTCGTGGGTTGCAACTCCTTGCCGGAAAAAAATTGTTGTTGCCGGATGCAGCAAAAATAACTGTTGGTTCCAGCAAAACAGTGATGGTTCTAGCTCCAGTGACGGTCGGTTGCAGCAAAAAAGGCCGCTGGTTCCAGCTCTCACCCGGTCGGTTCCAAAAAAAGAAGAAAAAACAACCATTGGTTTTGCATCGCTGTCGCGCCACCCCACGGTTCCAACTCCCTCTCCGGTCGTGCGGTTGTCTCCTCCTACCCATCATCACTAGTTGCAGCGCATCCCCCTAGCTGTTCCAGCACCTCGAGGGCGTCGTAGCGCTGCATGTGAGTAGCGGCGAGGTGCTCCATGAGGAGGAGAAGGAGGTGTGCTGAAGAAACGAAGAGAGGTGGGAAAGGCGTGTGCGGTGCTCCATGAGGAGAAGGAGGTGTGCTGAAGAAACGAAGAGAGGTGGGGAGGGCATGTGGGGTGGATCTCGTCGGGAGTTGGGGGTGCAGCGGCGTGGCTCGCCGGATTGATGGCCATGGTGCCCGAGTCGACGGAGCACGGAGTGGGGATTTTGCTGGGTTGCATCAGAGAAGAGAAGAAAAGAGAGGAAAGCGTTGGTGTCAGCCCCATACTTGCATGGAGAAGCGCGGGGCGCCTTCGCGGTGTACGCACGGTCGCAAGATCACCCGCGATCCAACACAGCGCGCTCGCCCGGCTGAAAACTTGCCGGTCTACCGGCTGTAAACATTTCCTTTAGTGAAATAGGTGAAAATAGATATACAAAATATTTTTTATTTTGAATATAGTTAGAGCAGCTTCCATGTGGTGGATATAAAAATAGAGAATCATACTAGTTAAGTAGTAGTACTATATTGTGTTAAAAAAGTAGTAGTACTATATATTTTTGACCCTAATAGTGCCACACGTGTGGGCTGAAGGAGGTCGGGCCACACGTGTGGCACTATCAGCGATGGAGCCGGGTGAGGTGGTGATTGGTCATTCTTTTCTTCGGTGGCTGCTATGGTGGTGCCGGAGGCAGGTGACGAGCGTTGGTGTCAAGCTCAGAGATGTTCTGCTATCTTTTCAGTTTTGTCATGTCGATCTTTACGTAACTTGTACTTTGTTCTTTATGATACGAATGAGATATGTATTACCATGCAAAAAAGGAGGTCGGGCCACACGCCTTCTAGCCACCTATTGTGACACGTCAGCTTTTTTGTTTCATGCATGCAAACAGGAAATAAAATTAATGATATCAGCAGGAATCTTTTGAGTTTTTCAAATTTTAAAATGTTTTATCTTTTAAATGAAAAGTCCGATTAAAAATCCGTTTTCATCACTAAATCCGCCACAAAGAGAACTTCAAAATTAAATCCCATATCGATACGTTTCGATGATATTTTTTGGCGGTCAAAAGTTGCCATGTCTATTACACATAAATTGCCATTCTGTTTACATGGAAGTTGCCATGATAGTTCCAACTACTTTTTCTTCTACGTTTAAAGTAAATTTTGACATGTTATAAAAAAAGATATTAAGAAACTAAACTTGCCATGATGAATTACTAAAATTTGCCATGTTCCATGAAATAATTTTGACATGGTTCATAATTAAAAAGAAAGTCTGCCGTCAATTACTTTAAAAATGCATGGTCAATGACTCAAATTTGCAACGAACCAGAAACTAGAATTGCCATGGTGAATTACTTAAATTTGCCATGCTACATGCACAAAAATTTGCCATAGTACATACAAAAAATAATTTCCGTGGTCAAAATACTAGAATTGCCTTGGTCAAAATACAAAAAATGCCATCATCTATAAACTAAAATTGCCATCATGAATACTAAAAATTGCCATGATACATGAATTAAATTTACCATGGTTAATTACTAATAATTGCCATGGTCAATTAATAAAATTTGCCATGAAAAGTAGTTGAAATACAATAATAGTTTTAAATCTAGAAGAAAAAAATAGATGAAAGATATAATGACAACTTTAGTGTAAACACTATGACAAATTCAGTGTAACATCATGACAACTTTTGCCCACCAAAAAAATCGTCGAAACATATTAATATGGGATATACTCCCTCCGTCCCGAAATACTTGCCGGAGAGATGGATGAAATTGGATGTATCTATAACTAAAATACGTCTAAATACATCCGTTTCTCCGACAAGTATTTCCGGACGAAGGGAGTAGTTTTGAAGATCTCGTCGAGATGGATTTAAAGATGAAAACAGATTTTTAATCGGCTCTCTTATTTAAAAGATAAAACATTTTTAAGTCCGAAAAACCAAAAATATTACCTTGAGGACATCTGTTTGATGTGACAAAATAGATGATAATGAGGATATTTGGACCATGTTGTTTCGTGCCATACGCGTGACACTTGTCATTTGAGTACTCCATCCTTTCCGGTTTATAGGGCTTATCTCAAAATTTTAGTTTTTCCATTTTATAAGTCTCAATTTGGTTGTTTCCTATCACATGTTTAGATTTCAAGGTGCAATCACTAGTAGAAAACAGGGCATTGGTTCGGCCCTCGTAATACCATTAATCCCGGTCCGCTCACGAACCGGGACCAAAGGAGGCAACTGTCCCGGTTCATGAGCCCAGGGGGCGGCCGGGCCACGTGGGCCACTGGCCCCGGTTCGTCTGGACCTTTTGGTCCCGGTTCCACGCACGAACCGGGACCAATGCGCCTCGCCCCTGGCCCATGACCATTAGTCCCGGTTTGTGCCACAAACCGGGACTAAAGGGTTGGTCCTCGTTGCGGTCAGAGTTTAATCCCACCTCGCCAACCGAAGGGCGCTCACACCGGTTTATAAGCCCGTCCCTCTCTGCCTTGTTGAGCTCCTCTCAAAATGAAAATAGATGCCCTTATACAGGGAATTTGACCTAAATTCAGAGTGAATTTCTCTGAAATTCATAGAAATTTATTATGAATTTAGGTTGAATTCTCTCTATAGGCGCATCTATGCTCAGTTTTTTATGTTGGGGTTGGCGATCTTTACAGACTTTTTGTGTGTTGAATATGCACCATTCAAAATCAGTCTCTGCTTTGAATGGTTCATTTTGAACACACAAAAAGTATGGAGTTCGAATAAGTTCAAGAAAATGAAATCCCTTTGTAACAGATGAGTTTCCGTATGAAATCCTGATACTTTGAAAGAGATTGTCCGTTTTGTACACGAAGTGCATCCAGTTTTTGTTGTAACCCTCTCAACTTTCTTGCACATGCTATGTCGATGAAATGATGATACCATGCCAACTTTCAACCTTTTCAGAGTTCATTTGAAATGCTTTTCAATTTTAGGGTCTTATAGCTCAAAATAATTAGTAAATGCATGAAAAATAACAAATGAAGTCAGAAAGGATTGAAAAATGATGATGTGGCTTTGAATGGTGCATTTTGAACACACAAAAAGTCAGGAGTTCAAATAAGTTTTAAAAAATGAAATTCCTTTGTAACAGACGAGTTTTCGTATGAAATCCTGATACTTTGAAAGAGATTGTCCGTTTTGTACACGAAGTGCATCCAGTTTTTGCCGTAACCCTCTCAACGTTCTTGCACATGCTATGTCGATGAAATAATGATACCATGCCAACTTTTAACCTTTTCAGAGTTCATTTGAAATGCTTTTCAATTTTAGGGTCTTATAGCTCAAAATAATTAGTAAATGCATGAAAAATAACAAATGAAGTCAGAAAGGATTGAAAAATGATGATGTGGCTTTGAATGGTGCATTTTGAACACACAAAAAGTCAGGAGTTCAAATAAGTTTTAAAAAATGAAATCCCTTTGTAACAGACAAGTTTCCGTATGAAATCCTGATACTTTGAAAGAGATTGTTCGTTTTGTACACGAAGTGCATCCAGTTTTTGCCGTAACCCTCTCAACTTTCTTGCACATGCTATGTGGATGTGTAACATCCCAAAATTCTAAATTTTGGAATGTTATATTAATAAATATTTATGATTGTTTGTTTGATTGTTGTGTGACTGATTGTGTGAAATTCAGTGGTTCTTTTTGCATTGTGTCACAAATTTGTTAAAGTTTCTGTTTCTGCAATTGGATTTCAAATTTGAGTAGTTTAAAATTGAATTTGATGAAATTTGTTCAAATCACTAATTTGGCCGTATGTTGAGTTTTATAAAATATTTTTGATTGATTCTTTTTGCTACGATTTTGTTATAGTTTTGTCTATCCAGTAGCATATAGTGATTTATTTTTAGTTTATTTTAAATTAAGTTTTTAGCAAAAAAGTACTGTTATAGTTATAGTTTTGTTTTAGTCTTTTCTTTATTGTTTTTATTAGTTTTAAATTATTATTTTTTGTCACTTTTGACAAATTTAGTTTTGTTTCTGTAGTTATAGAGGGTGAGCTTTTATTTACAGAAAAATAAAATGTTTTATTTATTTTTCTTACTAGTTTTGTTTTAAGCATAGTTAGAGTTTTAATTTAGCTTTTTATGTGTTTCCTTTTGCTGGTAAAAGTTTATGAAAAATACCTTTTGTTATTTTAATAAACACTATATTTCTTTTCTGATAGTTAGTTTAGTGTTTTAATTGTTGTTAAGTTTTTACTTAGGACAAAACTATTTTGTGTTATGTCTTCGTCGTGTAGTTTTCCTTGGTTTTTATTTGGTATCCCTTGTTGGTTTGCATTTTATTTGTTGATGAGTGTTAGAATTGCTTGCTAGTATGTTTGCTTATATGAATGCTATGTTGGACTATATAGATTTTCAACGGAGTGACGAATAGTTCTACCAAGCTATTTTCGAGAGCGTTATTATCTTCATCAACTTACCAGTCAAGTTCACTTTGACCATGTTTTTCATACCTATGTTTTATTTGCATGTAGTAGCACCCTTTCAACAATCCCTCCAGTAGTGTTATTGAATCTTGTAGTTGAGTAGAATGCATGAGGTAGGAACCCATCTCCCTGATTACCAAGCCCGGGACGTTATATAGTTTTAATGCTACGCTATAGTAGACGGGGTTTGGTATGAGTGCATGAGAGTGGTGTGAAGAAGGAGGACTCTACGTCAATGGCGACAACTTCATGATGGTATTGGCAAGGACTGCATCTTCAGGACTCCAAGACCTCAAGATTTTGAGACTCGAGACAAGAATTCAATACACACTACTGGGTGAAGGACGGTTGACGGGCACCCTGGAGAAACCAGTGGATGGCCGGGATGCATGGAGAAGCTCCATGACATCTTGCGGAAAGCTTCACCCAGACTCAAAGAGACGGAAGAATACTTCATGCCTGGAAGCTTACCTGTGCAACCGCAAGTCACTATGGGCTCTGGCTTGGTTGACCTTAGTTGTGACTCTGGCTGGGACGGTGCTAGCAGATGTAGAACGACGGTAGGATTGGATGAGCACCGGACAGTGGTCAGGGGAACTCTTTGGAAGACCATGTTTCGGTCATCTTGTTCTCAAACACCCTGAAGTGCGAGAACGTAAAAAGAGGGATCGAATCTTGTGGGTAAAGTGTACAAACCTCTGCAGAGGGTTAAAACCTAATCGATTAGCCGTGTCCCCGGTAATGGACAATTTGAGCCTCTGGACTTGGATCTATCTCGGAACTCTCAACACCGGACTGATAACATAATTGTGGGCAAGTTATGATGATTCGGGCAATGAGACATCGGTTGGCGGAACCATGTCATGATAGAAAACTCCGTAGTACAGACTCCTGATGTTCCTTTGTTATAGGAAAATAAAACCAGCTTTTACGCAAACAAAACTCAGATACAGAGCCACAAAGCCATATTGCATATAGTATAGTTTATCATCTGTTTTTATTACAGTGATCTTGCCGGTACATTCAATGTACTGACCTACACGGCTGCAATGTATCATGTTGCAGGATTATTTCTACGACGAGTGAGTTTCATTGATTGGGTTACGGTCTACACTCAACCTGCCGATGGCGTTGATGGGACTCCACACCCGATTGTTTGTTTCCGCTGAGACTTATGAGGTATATATCAGTTTTACGTTATTTATACATGTGATTGCACTTTGATATTTACATTGATGTACTGTGTGTGCCAGCATACTGATCCAGGGATGGCACAGATACACAGAGACTTGACCGTCTGAGGTCGGGTCGCTACAGGATGAAATGATGATACCATGCCAACTTTCAACCTTTTTAGAGTTCATTTGAAATGCTTTTCAATTTTAGGGTCTTATAGCTCAAAATAATTAGTAAATGCATGAAAAATAACAAATGAAGTCAGGAAGGATTGAAAAATGATGATGTGGCTTTGAATGGTGCATTTTGAACACACAAAAAGTCAGGAGTTCAAATAAGTTTTAAAAAATGAAATCTCTTTGTAACAGACGAGTTTCCGTATGAAATCGTGATACTTTGAAAGGGATTGTCCGTTTTGTACACGAAGTGCATCCAGTTTTTGCCGTAACCCTCTCAACTTTCTTGCACATGCTATGTGGATGAAATGATGATATCATGCCAACTTTCAACCTTTTCAGAGTTCATTTGAAATGCTTTTCAATTTTAGGGTCTTATAGCTCAAAATAATTAGTAAATGCATGAAAAATAACAAATAAAATAAATAAGTAATTAGAAACAAAATAATATAAACTTTATTAAAAATATATAAGTAGAAACAAAATAAAATAAACTTTAATAAAATTTATTAAACTAAAATTAACAAAGTATTTTCTGTTCAAAACATTATAAGAAACCTCTAGTATTATTGAAACTAAAATCATATAAAATTGATGCAACTGAAATTATCGAAGTATTTTCTGTTCAAAATCATTAAAAGCAAAAATAATTTTCATAAAGAACTTTTTTATAGAAACTTTAATAGCAAAAAGAATTATTATAAAGTAAAATAAATAAGTAATTAGAAACAAAATAAAATAAAACAAATAAGTTTTTTGTTGTAAGTAGAAACAAAACAAAATAAATAAAGCAAAAAATAAAACAAAAAAACAGGCAAAAAATAAAAAATATGCCACCTACTGGGCCACCATAGCCTGAATACGACTAGAAACCCATCGATGGGCGAGGATTCAGGCCCGCAGAAGGCCTAGTAAGCCCATCAGGCATAGCAGTGACAATTAGGCCCGTAAGCCTGCAATGGAGAGGAGCTCGAGAGGGGTGCAGCAGTGGGGCTTATAAACCACTGCGCGCCCCTCTCAACTAGCGAGGTGGGACTAAACTTTCGACGCGGGCGCAGCAGCACAAGGCCTTTGGTCCCGGTTGGTGGCACCAACCGAGACTAAAGGGGTGCATTGGTACCGGTTCGTGGCGCCAACCGGTACCAATGCCACCCCTTTAGTCCCGGTTGGTGCCACCAACCGGGACCAAAGGCCGCCGCTTCCCGCCCTTTGGGCTACTGAAAAGAGGCCGTTTGTCCCGGTTGGTGGCACCAACCGGGACTAAAGGTGGCGTTGGTCCCGGTTGGTGCGACGAACCGGGACCAAAGCCTTTCCTATATAAGAAACACTTGGCGAAAATTCAGAATTTCATCGCCAGTTGCCCCCGACGACGCCGACCTCCTTGACGCCGCAAGGCTGCCCCGCCGCCGTCGCCGACGCCCGTGCCCCCGAGCCCACGCCGAAGCCGCCCACCGCCCCCGAGCCCACGCCGACGTCGTCCGCCACCCACGCCGTCGCCCTCTGCCGCCCCCGAGCACGCCCAGCCGCGCCCCTGCGCCACGACCCGCCCCCATCGTCGCCGTCGTCGCCGGCCACGCCCCTGCCCCGGCCCGCGCCCCCCATCGTGGCCGTCGCCGACGCCCTCGCCGGCCGCCCCCGACTCTGTTCAGTGCTTTTTTTCATATAATGTGTATTTGTTTTGTTCATTGCATTTTTTTCATATATATATATATAATGTATATATGTATGTGGTAGCTATATGATGAATGGATGTGGCTATGTATGTATGAATATAATGTTCATAGCATTTTTTTGTTTATATATGTTTTTTTCATATATGTATTAATTTTTTATTTAGGTTGTTAGTAGATATCGATTTTAGGTTAGTGCATTTTAGGTTACTGTAGAGGAAAAAGTAAAATTACTAAGTACTACTTGATTTTAGGTTAGCGCTTAGTAGTTAAACTAGTTGATTTAATAAAACTACTTTATTTTACTATATATAGAAGTAGTTTATTTTTAGTAAGTACTACTTTATTTTATTTATAGTAAGTGCTTAGTAGTTGAACTAGTTTATTTAATAAAACTACTTTATTTTACTATATGTTGAAGTAGTTTGTTTTTAGTAAGTACTACTTTATTTTATTTATAGTAAGTGCTTAGTAGCTAGTTGAACCAGTTAATTTAATAAAACTACTTTATTTTACTATATATAGAAGTAGTTTATTTTTAGCAAGAAATTTAATAGAACTAGTTTATTTTTTTAGTTAAAGCAATTATTCCCGCATCGACGTCGACGATGCCAATCCCGCATCCTCGTCGTCGACTCGGCGGAGGAGGCCGGCTTGATCAGAGGGCCATGTCCGGGACTGGGATCCGCCGGACTGGTTTTGGGAGGTGCTACCTTCCGGGGGCGTAGGTTGGTGAGGAGCCAGCCCGTCGTTGACCCGATCCTTTTTTGGTGGCGGTCGCGTGGGCCAGTGATGGTGCCGAGGCTTCCGGACACCGCGGAGGTGGTACGTCACCGTGTCAGCGAGGAGGACCAACATGTCCGTCGCTACATGGTTGCGTTGGAGGGCAGGTTCAACAATACCTGGCAGGTTCTTCAGGGATCTCACTGGAGCTATGATCCTGTGATGGTTCCTTCCCTTTGGGTGTCCACCGCCCGCGCCGATACCCGTCGGGCGCTACGGTTCTAGCTGTACTGGCGATATGTATGATAGTATTCGAGGTGTATTAGTGATAATATTCGACGATGTACGGACGCATGGAGATGATGTAGTTTTGCTTATAATTGAATGCATCCTAATTTGAATACTACTTTATTTTGTGATTTGATTTTGCTTATTGAATGCTCAAATTGGAAAACTACTCCTACTTTGAATGCTAAAATTAGAGAGCACTATGCAAGGCGTATGCATATGATTAGTTGATAGCTTATAGGGTTTTGTTTTCGCATAAATCTAGGAGCCCCCTCCATCATCCCCGCCGTCGTCCCCGTCACCGACCCCCTCCGACCTCGAGGTGACACCAGCCACGAACCGGTTTTAGAAAGATAATTAAACGATATTTCGGGTTGACTTTAAGTCTATTGAGTCTCCACCATATATGAGAGGACAAAGAATCCCGACTGTTGTCGTGGGGGTCGCTTCTCCTTCATTCCCGTGTTCTAGACATTTTGGTGTAATGCATTCGGGGATGAAAGGAGGAGCGACCATCACCAACGGTCGAATGTATACACCACGTGAGCTGAGAGTTTTCAAGAAAAAACTCGACAAACCGATAGTCAACCCGTGATGAATAATAATGATCTAACTTAGGTTTTTTAGTACATATATTTAATTGTAGACGTTTAATATTTGAATTATGAACATAGGAAATGTCGTACTCGGACGACGAAAATCTCCCGGGGGAGTGCGACTAGTGCCACGACGACCGAGGTCTGTGCGACAGGCCTCACCTGGACGAAGATCGGCGCTTCAGTATTAAGCTGGAGGAGACCTTCGATGTTGAAACGGTACGCAACGACGACAAGTGTTATTTTTTCGTAATTAAGCACGACTTCAACTATTTCAACGTGTACTTTTCATCTTTTACAATTCGACTAGCTTATCCCATGCCATGCAAGACGCTACGTCTTGGAGAGGATGTGTTTTGAAGACCATGAAAGTATGGAAACAAAGAAAATTCACCTAAGGACCCATCATGATATAGATTTTGAAGTAAATCTGTATAATTCTGAGAGCGTAACCCATTTTGGTTGCAAAAATTGGGAAGCATTTTGCAAGATGTATGGTTTTGATGAGGGTATGCTTGTCACCATGGATCTTGGTGATCCTGACATCGAGCAAGACAATATGGACATTTGGGTCCTTGTTGATACGCCTCCAATTCTACCGCTATGTGAGTTTCTCAAACATAGTTATTAGCTAATTTATATTGTTCATTTCAAAATAGTTGACAGCTTATTTTCATTGACAGCTTATTTTGATTGTTCAAACAATGTGCGGAACATGGTAGACAGAACCTACTACACTGATGGCTCTGAGTTAACTTATAAGGAGAAAACTCATCTGGTCGGATTTTGTACTGATCTTGAAAATTACAATATCTATTGTAAAACTCCTCCACATTATGGTCAATACGTGCCACTAGTGCACGTGTTGAACTACGGTAACTACTATGGAGATACCCTGGTAAGATTTCTTACTATTACGACATCCGTGCATCTTTTGCATACTTCTAAAACTAGTACATCATTGCTAACTATGAAGTTATTACTATGTTTTTCAACAGATAATCCCAGAGGATTGTGTGCCTCATTTAATGTATCAGAATGGTAGCCTTGATGTTTTGAACATACAACCAGGTCATCCTACGAATCTCAACTGTCCATACCGGATTTCTAAAAGAAGTGGAGACATGAAAATCAAAGAATGGAAAAAATGTATGGACAGTCGCAAGGAGGTTCTTGGAAGCAAAAGGAAGCGAAGCGCAAAAATTGGAGACATGATGATCTCCATTCTCCATAATGGAGAGTCGGGGTCTATATTGTTTTATGCTATTTTATCTGAAAGAGGGTATTTAGGTCCTACCTAATACTGATGATCATGTGCTAAGAACAATTAAGTATGGTTGGTTCGATGACTATGAGGATGATGATCGTATGACTTGTTATTAATAACGAGTAAAATTTGTATGATGATGATTAGTAGGACTTGTTATTATGATGATGCATGATGCGGTCATGAAGAGTTATTATATGTCAGTGGGTGAAACGAACATGGATTGGAATGAAGTGAAGGCAACAAGCATGTGGTGCATGTCGAAAGTAGTACTAATCCAAACTTGATCAAGTTAGGATTAATATTACTTTCGACATGCACCACATGTTGCCTTCACTTTAATCTAAACCATGTTTAGGCATAGCAGTAGCATTGGTAAATCAAGCACGGAAATAAGAGAGGACAGTTGTCTCTGTTAGCTAGCTTACACACCCTAAATTACCCCCTAAACCCTCCCCTTTTAAAAAAAACAAAAACCCCAGCCACTGAAATGCTGACGCGTGGATGCCTTTTGGTCCCGGTTGGTGTCACCGACCGGGACCAAAGGCCCTCCTGCCTGGGCTGGCCACAGCGGCCACGTGGAGGCCCATCTGTCCCGGTTAGTGTAAGAACCGGTAAAGGGCTAGAGCATTAGTAACGACCCTTTAGTCCCGGTTCAACAACCGGGACAAAAGACCCTTACCAACCGGGATATATGATCCTTTTTCTACTAGTGAATAAATCATTGTATGCAAGTATTAAGAGAAAATTGACCAATGCATGTACTTTATGCATGCATGCATTGCAATTAATGCATTGGTAAACACAATTTTTGAGAAAAACAAGCGTATTAATTGAGTGGTTTTGCAAACTACAAAAATTGTTCTATCATTCACCATCTACTTTAGTTGGTGAGAGTTTTGAATTAAGGCCTATAAACCGGAAAGGAGGTAGTACTATATTTTTAGGCAGATGCTAGTTCAGTAGTGCCAAAATTGACGGTACGCGCGCAAAATTGACCAAAAAGAAGAAGGGCAACCTAACCCGCACCTCACCTCCAGCCCCGATGCAATTCTCTCCCTCTCCCTTGTCTGCCTGCCTGCCTCCCACCCACATGGCCGCCGCCGCCGTTGACCTCGGTGCCCCACCGCCACCGCCCCCCACCCTCTCCCCATCCCCTCACCTTCTCTCCCTAACCTAGGCAGGGCACCAGAACGGGCAGGCCATGGCGCTTCCAGATCCGTGGAGGAGCGCCGGAGGTCGCGCGCCGCCCGCCGTGCGGTTTTGCGCCACGGCCGGCCGGCCGGCGTCTCCGCCACGGTCGTCCTCTTCCTCCTGTGCTCCACCGCGTACATCGACGGCGCCGCCGTGGGCGACCTCGAGCCTTTTCGCCTTCTCCTCGTCTGACGCGGAGGTGCTCTTACGGTCTTACCCGACCTCGCCGCCGGGCCAAGGAAACCCCACCCGCCGCGAGCTTTTCATCCCTCAGGTCGTTCTTCCCCTGCTCGCTCCCTCTCCCTTTCTCTCTGTTGTTGCTGTCGTTGCTGCCCAAGTGCCAAGTTTCTATTTTGTTGGCGCTGTTGTGCGTGGTTGTATTACTCTGGCCGTACTGCTAATGTGCTCATGCTTGGCTGCCGTGGATGACTGGATGTGGGAGTGTGAGCACCGTGTGCTGCTGCTACTTGCTAGCTCAAGGGAATAAAGCATCCAGCCTCTTCTAATTGGGCTAACTAGTCAAAACGTATACAAAAGAAATGAAGGGATTGCCTCATTTGGCGCTAGGATTGCTTCGTGCCACCTCTGTTTTTAAATACAAGACGTTTTGGCAAAACGTCTTATATTTTCAAACCGAGGCAGTACTATTTTTCAGGGTTGTCATGCCACACCAAGATCTCTATTAGAATCACGAGTTGTATATCTGGCAGGTCCAGATTCTATGGTTCATGTATGTTCGTCTTTCTAGATTCACCCCCTTTAAAAGGTATTTTGATGGATGTAGTCTGCATATTAGGTTCTGCAAGATCCATTATCTACTAGTTTGTACATACATAATTGATGGTCTGGAATCCCAAGGAACATTTTGACCAGAGCAACACACAATTAATCTGCTCCTGTTCTTTCTGGAGTTTGTGTCGCAGTATTGTTTAAAGCATACACGGTATCATGAATTTTACATGGTTAATAACTTAATATATTGGAAGCTCGTTGGATGAACCATTTTACCAGGAAAAGTTGTTTCTTTTACCAATGGGTTGTTCCATATATGGACAACTGAATACTCAGCAAAGTAAACAGCAACGCATGACCCCTTGTCTAGTCAGCCACATACATTTTTAATTCAAACTTTGATACTCTCAGCAGGCTCACACCTTGATCTTCACCACCCCACCGCAGGTCCTGCACAAGCGTGCTCAAAGGCATGTCACCTAGTTGTGGAAGAGCTGGTTAAGGAGTGAGAGCTCCCTTTTGCGGCCCAGCTCACATCGACACACGACCCCCTCCCTGCTTCCTCTGCGTCCCCGATGGCTGCTTCTTCTTCGACTCCGGCATAGGTAAGCCAATCGGTTTCTCTCCTCTGCTTCCTTTCATGCTCTGTGTGCCAAAGGCCATCAAGCCGTGATCAATTTGATGCTGGCCATTACACCATGGCAACTTCCTGGGTTTTGGGCTTTGCTGATGGTTTTTGGCCATTGTGCTACTGTATATGCTGTTTGTTGGTGTAGAACTTGATATGAAAGGAACAAATCCTTCACTGCACTTGCACTAGGGTTTGGTAATGAGCTGTGTCTAATTTCTGAGGATTTATATGCCAGGGTAGCTATCAGATAGAATATAATGCTGACATGCTATGATCTGAAGGTTTTTGTTTGTAGGATTGTATATGAACAGAGTAGGCACTATACTTGACTTTGGTGTTCCGATATTTATTTAATCTTGTCATATATATTGTGTATAAGGGTGGAATCATCTAGATGCTCAAGTGTTAGTGGTTATATTAAATGTGATTTGTTATCATCGTGAATTGCCAATGTTGAGTTGCTTAAGTTGCTATTTTCGTGTATTTGTTCAATCCAACATCTATATGGGTATGCATGATGCCTTTGTTCTGTAGGATCAACGTGTTGATATTATTCGGCATAAATCTATATGGGTATGCAGTGCTAGTATTCTAGGGCATATGGAGTTTCTTGAGCTTTGTTTTTTGTACTACTTGTTTTGTTTCATCCTCTCTTTTTTTCCAGAAAATGGAGCTGATTCTTTGAGGTCATCCAGCTTTATACAACATCGACAGTGGTGGCCGCCTCTTCCTCGTTTCAGGTGAGTCCTTGGTCTCTCTCTCTCTCTCTCTCTGGTCTGGCTTGTAGCCAACTGTTATGCTGGCCAAGCCGATGATCTAGTGTGGATCTGTGGCGGTGGTCTTCTGGCCACCACAATCTTGTTTCTCTTCGATGAAATGTCACAATATTTTGTGCCTTGCAAGATTCTGTGTTGCGCTGCCTATGCATGGTCCTATTCTGCCTACACGAATGTGCTTGAGTTATGACATATATCATTGTATTGGCATGCTAAGCCCTGGTTAGTTAAAAGAGCTATGAATTATCTTTGCCTTGGGATGATTATTATTGATTAGTGTGTGCTTGCGCGTGTACTACCATGTTTCCTTTGCTGCTGAGGCACCTTATGTTTTATCTTGATGTTCAGTAAATACTCCCTCCGTCCGGAAATGCTTGTTGGAGAAATGGATAAAAATTGATGTATCTAGAACTAAAATACATCTAGGTACATCCATTCCTCCGACAAGTATTTCCGGACAAAGGAAGTGTTATTTATTCACTGTAATCAATCAATATCTCCACTGTATGTGATCTCTAGTTTGTAAGAGTAATCCTAATGATGTTTTGCTCCTTTTTAGAAGCATGTTTGTTTTATTCATGTCTGCCCGAGCCATTTAGGCCATATGTTGGCGATTTATAAATTGTGGATATTTAGACCCATGAACAGTGAATATCTTGGCTTGTGAACATCTAAACTGCTACTTTAGCCAGTCTTCTTTAAATTCATATTATACTTATAGATATAGTTGGTTTTTTGTTCTATGAAATGAAATGCTACTCTACATTTACTTGGTTAGAGGTACTTCTGGATTTTTCTCTGAGCACAGCACTAGGTAAACACCACGTGGTTGTTTCAGAGCACATTATGTCAATTATAGCCTGCTGAACATCAAGTTAAAAACACCACCACCCTTTTAAATGCTACTCCCTCCGTCTCATAATATAAGAACGTTTTTGAAACTACGTTAGCTTGAAAAATGTTCTTATGTTATGGGACGGAGGGAGTATTTCTTTCTTTGATATAGGCATGTAAACCACAACCGTATCACAAAATGGCATTTTTTAAGATTTTAAAGTTGATGAGTTGCTTCTCTTGATTGTAGGCAAATGCATGGTTACATAAAGGGCCCTGCTGCTTCCTGCAGGAATTTGGTCGTCTTGGTCCTCCACGGCGAGTTGGACCTTATTTAAGGTGATCCTAGATAGAGATTTCTGTGCTACTAGCCTTGGATCTTCTGCAACTTGAGTGTACTAGGATTTAACTAATTCTTGTTTAGTCTCCTGAAAACCGTCTTTTGTTCTACAGAACATCAATAGAAAGCATGTGCTTGATACAATACCTCATTGGTTGAAATAGAGCTTACCCTAACATATCTAATCATTGAACTGGATCTGTTACCTTATTAGTAGTTTTCAGTTGAAGTTTCAACCATAAATTGTTTATACTCAGCAATCACATCGTGTGGAATGTACTATGTTCATGTATATGGTGTTATGGCCTGTTATCCTTTATTGAGTTGACAGATGAAGCACTAGACTTCAGAAGTGAAAATTCAACTACTAGTCCTCGATAACAATTGTATGGGTAGGATGTAATCAACATTTCCTTCTTTCTGCAGCACATTAATAGAAAACCTGCGCTTGATGGAGCACCCATTGCTTTAGATAATGCTTGTCTTAAAATATATAATCATTGAGCTGGATCTATTACCTTGTTAGTTGCTTTTAGTTGTAGCTTTCAACAACAAAATATTCATCTCAGTGGCAATATTGCTTGCACAGTACTATGCTCATCCTTTCTACCCCTATCATTTAATCTATTTGATCTACTTGTGGCGCCCTGTTTATTTCAGCAAGAATGCTATCTGGTTATGTTACCAAAGCAGGACTGGATACCACAACATGTACAAGGAGTACCGTCGTCAAGGAGATGTACAGAGATGGCTTCCCGTCACTGCCAGATCCCCCTGCACCCAGATCATCAAGACTGCCACTGTCCACTTCAGCATCTGCAAGCGTGATAGCACTAAGCAGTTTCACAAGTCAGACACCAGGTTCCCGCTGGTCTACCAGAAGGCCGGGCAGCCAACCAGGAAGCTGAAGACGACCTTCAAGGCCTCAAGGCCAAACTTGTTCATTTTATCCAAGTCATACGTCCATAACCTGTAAGCCCATCCATTATGAAGTATTGCTAGTTTACCATTATCTATATGCAACATATTGTTTCTTAATGCTAGATAGCAGTTCCATACAGTGGCCTTTATGGGTTTGACAACACTTGGTGAATTCCCCCTTACTGAATCAGATGGAGAGTTGAATCTTTTTTTTTTTAATTTCTGGAATGTACCTTCTCATACATATGTGCTACGTCTCATTGATTTGCATAATTGGGCATTTTTTAATATTTTTTCATACTGTGTCTTAAGTAGCCAAGTTGCTATCAGCAGTTATATTATTCCTTCATATGGTCATATCTTTTAGTTGCTTTTGTAGGAGATGCTTTGCTTTTGAACATCAATACACCGGTTCCGGTAGTTAGCATGGCAACTTTGCCGAGGTTACCAACAGTTAGTTTGGTTCCCTCTTTTCCTTGTTGCCAAAATCATGCTTGCTGTTGGATTTTTAATTTTTCATATTTATCAAGCTGATGGTTTAATGAATGAGCTTCCATGCCAACACTTGTAAAATAAGTTCATATTTAATTTTTTATGGTCGCTTGCTATACTCCCAATCATAGTTTTTGGATCATAATCTCATGATTTTGGGGGCAACTTTGCCAAGGCTGCCAAGATACAGTTTGATTTCCTCTTTTTCCATGTTGCCTATATCATTTGTTGATTGTCTGCTCAAGCTCATTGACCTTATTAGGTGTAGTATGGTATGCATACTTGCCAACATACTTGGTAGTCCTAGTTCCACACTGCCTATATACTGCAGCGAAGTATGTGTATTCTCCAAACTCTGTTGATATATGTGAGCTCTGGTCACTGGATCTAATTTACCGTTGGGATCTGGTGCGGCAACTTTCCCTATAACATTGTCAATTGTGTGCTCAAGCTCATTGCCCTTCTTAGGTACTCCCTCTGTAAACTAATATAAGAGCGTTTAGATCACTACTTTAGTATTCTAAACGCTCTTATATTAGTTTACGGAGGGAGTATATGGTATGCATACTTGTGAACATACTCGGTAGTTCTATACTGCTTATATGCTGCAATGAAGTATATGTATTCTGCAGTTCCAAAAGTTATGATCACTAGATCTGATTGATCATTGGGATCCAGTGAGGCAACTTTGCTGAGGTTTCCAAGATATAGTTTGGTTTCCTCCTTTTCCCTGTTGCCTATATCATTAGTTGCTTGGTTGTTTGAGCTCATTGACTTATTTGGTTTATGGAAGGCATCCTTGCCAACATCTTCCCCCATGAGTCTTGAGGCAAGCATAAAATGTTTTGGAGTACTTTTTGTTAGTTGAAGTATTATTTAAGTTGTTCATGTGGTTATGCGGCAACTTTGCCGAGGTTTCCAACGAATAGTTTGGTTTCCTCTTTTTCCCTGTTGCCTACATCACTAGTTGCCAAGATGCTCTAGCTTCGTGACCTTCAGGTCATTGTAGGCATCCTCGCCAACATCTTATTTATCTGTAATTTTATCTACTCAAAGCGCATTCTTTACAAGGAGCGCAAATTCCAATATGTGCAATTGATGTTACTGTTGAACTGATTTCTTTTGACTTGTAGTACAATTGATGTTACTTCCAATATATTTACTAGCAAATGTTTTCGCGCCCCAACGTTCAAGGCTGTTGTTATTCTTCCGGCCTACAATACTGTGCTAGATACAATTTCTTCTTAGGTTTCTTTTTTTTAAACGATTTCTCTGTAGGTTTGAAATTGCGTCTTGTTTCTTTCTCTGCCCGTGATGCCGCACACAACAAATTAGCATCCTTTGACACAATATTATAAATTTCCAATGGATGTATATGTTTTGGCTTTCTAGGTTGAAATAAACTACTATGTTCTGTGTGCGTCATGAAAACTGACAACAGAAGTAGATTCTCGTGATGTTCTGTGCAGCAAATTAGCATCCTTATTACATTATATGCCCAATGGATACCTATGTTGTAGCTTCATAAGCTGAGATGCACTAGCATCTGTGTTCTGCGTGGGTCGTGAAACTGACGAGAGTTTCTGTAGATTCCTGCAGGGTCCCAGCACAGGAGAGCAAGCTCCGTCCACCCCAAGCCCTGGAGCAGGCAACGTGAACATTAGAGCCGGTTAAACGACGTCCGCATCTGCAGGCGTGTCGACCGGCAAGAACATGAACTATGTCGTCCTGGCATCAGCATCTGCAGTCGTGTGATGTTCGGCATCGGCTATAACTCCGACGGTAAGTCCTCTACTGTGCTCTGTACCTTGCCTTTGAGTTATGACAGCCTCTGTGCTGGCCAACGAGCTCAAGGAGGTGTTTGTGGTGATTTGTTTCGGTGTTGATGTACCGGTCATCAATCTTTTCTTAATTGGCTAAAAATCTGCTGGTGTAAGTAGCGGTAGCATCTTAGTCCGGATAGCTTTGGTTTGTGGTGACTGGTGAATGACACTGTTGCTGCTCACCTCAAGATGAATAAACACTTGGTCCAGATAGCTTGGTATAGTAACTAATGGGTCACGGTCTACGATTATTTATATTTCCCGCTTAGGTGATCCTAGGTCTTGTTTAATAGGTTTGGGCGAGAAGAGATATTCTTCACTTGATCTTTTATCGAGTGTTCCTGATAAGAACTTGACCTATTCTCATGTGTTGTGATGTGCTAAGTGAAGATAATAATATGACCGTTTGACTGATGAGCTTGATTTATCAGATTTACAAGTAATTCCCTTTCTACGTTTCATGATGTGTGATGTGTTAAAACTTTCCTTGACATGCATGTGTTGTGCTTCCGGTAGATGCACACGGCGGTGACAAGTTACTGCCAACCTTGGGCCCAGAGTGGCAAGACACCGAGGAGAGAAGTACCATGTCAGGACCTCGATTCTAAGTCACACCGATCTAGCCTGTAACACCTCATATCACTTTGCGGCCTCACGTACGGTATTCTCACGGGTGTCGCCTTATCATGGCCCGGGACTGTTTGCGCCTTTTGGCTCACGTATATGATAGTGTCGCTAGCATCCATATGACAGAGAACCCGTGCCGACATGACTAGTCGTGAACCCAAAGTGGCACTAACTTACGGGAAAAGGCATACATGAATCAACATCGAGCATGTCGGTCAGCAGCGTGCGAATCCGGGCTGTAGCAGGCTAGGCAGGACTCCGGATGTCATCGCGTGACATTTTCCGAAAGGACAGATACAGGAACGAAGTGAATCACATGCCGGCCAGTCAAGTGTTCCGGAGCAGTAGCGCTGGGCTAGCAGGACTCCTGTGAACCGAGCTGTAGCAGACTACTATGGCTCATGGAAGTACAAGACTACATTTCCCCATAAGAGAGGCTACCAAGGATAAACAACTAGGTTGTTGGATCCACACATACCAAGTATTTCAATCATACACACAATATGCTCGATATGTGTAAATACAACATGGCATCACAACATAACTCTACGACTCAAGTATTTATTCATTAGGCTTCGAGGAGCCAAGTATTACAAACATGGGTCTCATGACCCCAACATACAAAGCATACAAGCAACAAGCACATGCGGAAGCTTAACTTGTCTGAGGACAGACAATTACAAATGAAGAAGGCTGAAAAGCCTGACTATCTACAAGACCTTGTCGAGGGCACAAGATCGTAGCTGAGGTAACAAGCTAAACGTCGAAGTCCACGCGGAACTACTAGTGAGACTGACGTCTCTGCAAAAACATAAAATAGGCAAACGTGAGTACAAATGTACCCAGTAAGACTTACATCAGAACTAACTACATATGCATCGGTATCAATAAAGGGGGTAGTGGAGTTTAACTGCAGCAAGCCAGCTTTGACTCAGTGGCTAACCTAAACTATGATTGCAAGTAACTCTTTTGAGGTGGCGCACATGAGTCCACATATTCACCATATCAATACACCACTATGGATCCGCTCCCGTCTCCCTACGAGAAGGCCATCCATAGCACTCACGCTTATCTTGCGAGTTTTAGAGTATCTACTTTCACTTGTCTATGAACTGTACAGGCAAACCAGAAGTCCTTTACCGCGGACACGGCTATTCGAATAGATGATGTTAACCCTGCTGGTGTGTACTTCCTCACACACGCTCTCACCACTTATCTCCGTTTACACGACATGTACTCGGTAACCTTCAAGCGGAAGCCCAGCGAGGGTGTCGGCCACGGCCTACCTAAACACTCAAGTCTTTAGTCCAGGTTTATCGCCTATTCAGGTTCCATCCGCAGGGAGTCCGGCCAAGGTCCACATACGGCCCCGAACGATGTGTACAGGGTTCCGAGACACCAAACGGGCGCCCGGCATGCCCGGCCACGTGCCTACCGCATCACAGCCCACCCCTCGGGTCAGCGCTGCGCACGGCCTCCAGCATACTACAAACACCAGAAACTACTTGCAACCCCTGGTCAGAGGACAAGGGTGGTTAAGAAGCCGAGAGAGTCAATTAAGGATCCCAATGTGTGGTAGTAGCTGATCATGGATCACAAATACAGAACTCAGTTCCTAAGGACGACTTCAATGAAACAACCCACCATGTACTCCTACATGGCCTCTCGTCGATACCTTTACCAAATCGTGTTCACACACTTAGCTCTCAACAGTAATACATGTTCACACACCTCCAATTCATCCCTGATGAATCAGACCTGACTCAACTCTAAGCAGTAGCAGGCATGACAAACAAGCATGAATGAGTAGGCACATCAGGGCTCAAACAACTCCTACTCATGCTAGTGGGTTTCATCTATTTACTGTGGCAATGATAGGTCATGCCGAGGAAAAAGGGGTTCAACTACTGCAGCATGTAACAGTTGAATCGTTGTTGTCCTAATGCAGTAAAAGAGAGCAGGAGCGAGAAAGTGGGATTGTATCGGAATGAACAAGGGGGTTTTGCTTGCCTGACACTTCTGAAGATAATATAGTTCTCCATCAGTGTCATCGAATAATCGTCGGAACCACATTTACTGAGAGGGGACAAACACCGACAACAGAGAAAGAAACACAATCAATGCAATGCACAATATGATGCATGATCATGACATGGTAAAATGAGTGTGTTGGGCTAATGCAACTACAACCAGATGGGTTTGAGCTATTTTGAACCAAAGATTCAAAGTTCAAACTCATTTGTGATCTTAAATAGTGCTTTATCATGTTTTGCACTAAACAACAAGTTAACTTGTTTAAACATGCATGAAACTAGTACAGATGGATAGATTGGATTTTTCTGATAATTTTTCATATATAAATTATTTTATTCTGAGCTACGGTTGAATTTCTATGATTTTTAGAAGTTAGCACTATTTTCTGGAATTTCCTGGATAAACTTAAATCCAGAAAATGCTTTACTGCGTCAGCATGACATAGGTGTGACATCAGCAGGTCAACTGGGTCGGCCAGGTCAAACCTGACCTGTGGGACCCATACGTCAGTGTCTCAGACTGGTTTGGGTGGATGACAGGTGGGACTGGTCAACGTTGACTTGACCAAAGTCAAAGCTGACACGTGGGGTCCACACAGATTAGCACTAATCTAAACAGGAAGTTAGACTAAACTAATTGGGCTCGGGGACCCACATGTCATCGACACAGGCACTAACTAAACGAGTTTAGCGCCTAAGCTAATGGCGTCACGTCAGCTGCCGGCGTTTAACCGCCGGCGACCTCAGATCGCGGCGGCGTCCGCGTCGGGATTGCGCTACAGGCCACAGTTTGGGGCGTGGTTGGGTTTTATGGAGAGCTGGGGCTGAGCCACGTCTGTGGGTGGTGCAGCTGGACTAGATGGTCGTCGGAATCGACGCCGGCGACGAGGTTTGCGGTGGCCGTGGTTCGGCCGTGCTCGAGTTCCTCGCTAGGGTGTTCGGGAGGAGGAGCTGGTGGTGGCTACGGGTGCGCGAAGACACGCTGAGCACGGTGGTGTGCTCAGCTTCGAGCGACAGTGGCTCTAGCCACGACGGCGACGGGGCACGGCGGCGATGGGCTGCGGCCGCGGTGGGCAGGGGGGGCTAGAGGAGGGATTCGACGGTGGGGAGAGAAGGGTTGGGAGCAGGAGCTCACAGCGATGCCGAAGAGGGGGTCAGCGAGCTCGGGGAGGTCCTGGCGGCGCCGAATCGACCGGAGACGGGCTCGAGTACCCGAGGTTGAAGACGAAGGCGAAGACGGCGTTCGGCGGCGTTTGGAGTCGCGTGAGTCAACAGAGAGGCGTAGGCGACGGTGGCGGAGCCCCTGGGCATGTCGAAGAGGTGAGGGGGAGGCTCAGGGCACGACAGCGGCGAGCGGCGGCGACGACGGCTCTCTGTCTCGCTTGGGAACGAGAGGTAGAGAAGGGGAGGAAGTCCAGGAAGAGAGGGGAAAGTGAGAGGGGATCGAGGGGGTCGCGTGGCGATGTCCAGGGCGAGGGGGAGCAGCTGCGTGGCTAGCAGGAGGTGGCCGTGGCTCGGCTATGCGCGCGCCACGCGCAACGCCAGTAGGCGTGAGGAAGACGACGCGCGAGGGGCTGGGCTGGGCCTAGCAGGCCGGCTATCTACTGGGCTGCTAGTGGGCTGCCAGGTAAGGCCGGGTGAGTCTCTCTCTCTTTTTATTTGTTTCTGTTTTCTATTATTCTATACTTTTAGGGCTTTAATAAAAATACCAGAACAATCTCAAAATTCATGAAACTGCTCAAGGCTACTGTTTGGAATAATTCCAACAGTAAACATTGTAGTTCATGAATATTTGGACATTTAAATTATTATATAGCATTTAAATGCCCAAATGCAAATAGCATATGATTTAATTCAGTGACCTTAAGATGACCTAGAAAATTGTGAACCAATTTTGAGGTTCTAACCCAAGACAAAAATGATGGACATTTTAGAAGGGCATTTCAGGTTCATTGAAAATGATTTTAGTAAACCCTAGTTGGTTTCAGAGGAGGTGCCGGGGGTTCTGTCATCCCCATTTCAACTTTTTGTGAAAAGTAAACATGATGCACACATGAAGGGCTAGCCTAGTGCATACCAGAACTAGGGATGTGACAACTCACCCCTACTAAACAAGAATCTCGTCCCGAGATTCAGGCGTAGGGTAAGACGACAGAGGGACACCAGCTAACACCATCTTCACGATCCAGATGTCTTTCTCGAGGATGTTGATTCATTGCATCATGTTGATCTCGACGTCTTGCTTTGAGAACTACATCCAACATGACAACGAGTAGAAAGGGAGAATTTTAGAAGAATCGATCTTCCTAAGGTTCGAGCAGCTTAGGACCATCTTAATGGTCACAAGATCAATTCACGGAATGAGACATAGAAACACCTCTGGAGCTAAGAGGCAAAACATGCATCAGGAGGGACGGAAGAAACAATTGGACAAGGGTTTCAAGGTAGCGAGGAAAATTTGCCATGATTCCATAACGGGGCACCTTGGGAGGGGTGACTCGTAGAAATATCCCCTTAAGTGGCAAAAGAATTACTTTTGATTCAGAGATCATTGAAACTCTTTATACCAACCTAAGGCAATTCACAAACGATCGTTTGACGGAGTTCGAGAGAACGACATACTCGGGCTAGAATGGATGATGTGGACTACCCTGTTGAAGACAACGCGATGGATGATTTGCTTATCATCGGAAATGGATGGGACCCATGGTAGGACCACTTCTGAAGATGATCCTGAACAACAATTGCTGAGAAGGGCAGTCCAAGGGAGATTGGCACAAGGCGGTGCAAGCTGGGAACAAAATGCAAATGTTGGGAGTTTTTCAACCATCATATCTGCCCGAGATTCAGATCTGGTTGGTAACAGGATATTTCAGACATCATGTCTGGAAAAGAAATTTTGCAACACAAACCGACGGGATGATGTTGCGAAATTCTCAGGAAATGAACTACGATAGCAAGCTCCAAAACATGAGCTGATTCTGCTACATACATGTGAACATGATGTCCAAGACAAGCATGATCACGTAGAAGTCTTACAACAAAACACTACCGAGTTCAGGTGGGGAACCATCATCGAGGATATCGAAGTCCTTGTATAAGTCTTGCTCTTAAGAAGGAGCTTCTTTTCCTTGAACAAATCAATCCGTGGCTTGGTGTGCTAGGGGATACATATGGAGTGGAGGTAATTAATCTACCAAACCATAGAATACATTCGCACATGCATAACTGACTTGGGATGGTACCAGAAACAAAAACAATCTTTCTCGAACTCACGGCGGCCACTTGCACCAAATGCACATGAATTCGAGGAAGTCACTTCTTCCATCCAAGCATAAGCTTCATGAACGGAACACGAAGGCATTGCTTACAAAGTTTCCCAACACTAGGTTGATGTTCAACATGAATCATGGGGGAGACAAAATGCTGCTGATGGGCTCAACAGCAACTCATCGGAATTTCCATATCACTGGACTTCCACCATCATGTGAACACGGTGATAGTATTGGTCAGACCAAAAGATGTAATGGTGTATGCTCGAGGGACAACCACGAGTAAGACAACATTACGGACATCGTTGGTTCTGATTTGACTTGACGATAGCCCATACTCAAGTCAAAGTTTTGACAAGGCAATAGATCCAACAACTGATCACGAGGACCAATCGATGGAGATATCATCTTTCTTCAACACACACACACACACACACACAAAAAGATATCCCTTAACATGAACTAAGTCAGACAAGCTTTTATCTTCCAACTCTCCAAGTTGTTGTTTGGCTTAACCAACTAGCTCAGGGGTATCCAACACAGATTCTTGGAGAATGGGTGGTTTGGAGGAAAACCAGCATGATCACGAACTCAACATAGCGGTCAAGTGACAACCTGGTAATACTTCTGAGAAGATATTCGGAACATCACGAACCACCGATATGTTACTAAGCTCGAGAACAATCTTGCTTTTCAGAGCAAGACGATATGAACAAATAAGCAAGGGATTGAATAATCCTAACTCATTGGTCGAAGAGTGCACTGGAAATAAGGACTAGGTAGCACAATCTATCTTAGAATGATGAGTCAATAACCAACACGCTAAGAATGAGAATATTGTCCATTTACTACCAAGCAACTAGTTGCTAGGAGTATTGATTTCACACATCACGGTTCACTTGTCGGTATTCCGGTTGCAACAACACGGAACCGAGGAGAGAATGATGATGGCGAGAAGTATCACTGCATCAAGAATTCATAAGAGTTGGTGCAATTATCATGACATTCCTACATCAAGAGGGCAATACTTCAGGGTAGAACAGAATCAAAAGCTGGATTGGCATTTGATCTGCGGAATACAACTGCTTTGACCCAATTCTAGATATGGATGAGGTACTGGAGTTTGTTTCTCGTAGTCATTCTGGAATAGAATGGCTTGACGAACCACAAGAGTAATAGGCATCGATAACGCGAGTGCACGATTACTCCTGACTACAAATTGATAGGCGAAGATCAGGATACAACTAAAGAGGGACAACTCAAAGGAACATAAGTTTTTCTGAGTTGTGGATGCATAGATTAGTATGTCGAGCGAAGCTCAACATTTCTTCCGGATAACCCATGCGGAAAGGGCAGAACTGGCAGATTCACAATATAGAATGGAGAACTCATCAAGAGCACTCTGGTCGTGACCTTTTGGTTTAAAAGAACTCCTGCCAAGAATGATTCATGGTAATTGGAAGAAGGATGTACCACGAACCTCGAGGACTATCGCAAAGGTTACTAATATCCTAAAGGAACTAGCAACACTATCAACATGAGGTAAGTAGGGTGAATCTCGGGTTCAAGAACCCAGGAATAGAATACCTACTACTAAATGGCATCATGGGATGCTTTCAAGAATGGTGGCCAGAATCATCACACCGGGAACACAAAACATGGCCAGATTACTAGGTGACTCCCTAAAACACCTAGGGTCATAATAATAGCTCCAACATATATGTCGAGGCAACAGAGTACCTCAACTCACCGATTAGTGCGATTAATCTGGCCCAAATGGACATCAGGAACATGGAAAGGATTTGCAAATGCATCAGATTGTTTAGAAACATGGGATGACTCGGACAGCATAACGACTGTAAATGCTCAGAAAAAGATTCGAAACATTCACGAGGATTTGCATAGTCACTTAACAACATCATATCAAGGTTCTGGTTCAACTGACAACATACTAAAAGTAGTAGAAACTGAACTGAGGCCTGGAACCAACAATCCTAAGATTCTACGGATTAGCAACACGTGATCCTGATAGAAAGATGAGAAGCCTAGTTCTTAAACACCGTAGAAAAGAAGAGGATGACTCAGATCAGAAGGGCATAAGGTAAAGGAGTAAAAAGAGCCTTACGTTCCCTTCCACAATCAATTCCCTTATATAACTAAAGCATTTCTAGACTCAACTTCGACCAGTTTGGCTTGGTAATCCTACAGGCAGTCAGGCTTTGATACCAAAGCTGTCAGGACCCCGATTCTAAGTCACACCGATCTAGCCTGTAACACCTCATATCACTTTGCGGCCTCACACACGGTATTCCCACGGGTGTCGCCTTACCATGGCCCGGGACCGTTTGCGCCTTTTGGCTCACGTATATGATAGTGTCGCTAGCATCCATATGACAGAGAACCCGTGCCGACATGACTAGTCGTGAACCCAAAGTGGCACTAACTTACGGAGACAGGCATACATGAATCAACATCGAGCATGTTGGTCAGCAGCGTGCGAATCCGGGCTGTAGCACTGGGCTAACAGGACTCCGGGAACCCGGGCTGTAGCAGGCTAGGCAGGACTCCGGATGTCACCGCGTGACATTTCCCCGAAGGGACAGACACAGGAACGAAGTGAATCACATGCCGGCCAGTCAAGTGTTCCGGAGCAGTAGCGCTGGGCTAGCAGGACTCCTATGAACCGGGCTGTAGCGGACTACTATGGCTAATGGAAGCACAAGACTACATTTCCCTATAAGAGAGGCTACCAAGGATAAACAACTAGGTTGTCGGATCCCACACATACCAAGCATTTCAATCATACACACAATATGCTCGATATATGTAAATACAATATGGCATCACAACATAACTCTACGACTCAAGTATTTATTCATTAGGCTTCGAGGAGCCAAGTATTACAAACATGGGTCTCATGACCCCAACATACAGAGCATACAAGCAACAAGCACATGCGGAAGCTTAACTTGTCTAAGTACAGACAACTATAAATGAAGAAGGCTGAGAAGCCTGACTATCTATAAGACCCTGCCGAGGGCACAAGATCGTAGCTGAGGTAACAAGCTAAACGTCGAAGTCCACGCGGAACTACTAGCGAGACTGACGTCTCTCTGCAAAAACATAAAATAGGCAAACGTGAGTACAAATGTATCCATCAAGACTTACATCAGAACTAACTACATATGCATCGGTATCAACAAAGGGGGTAGTGGAGTTTAACTTTAGCAAGCCAGCTTTGACTCAGTGGCTAACCTAAAGTATGATTGCAAGTAACTCTTTTGAGGTGGCGCACACGAGTCCACATATTCACCATATCAATACACCACTATGGATCCGCTCCCGTCTCCCTACGAGAAGGCCATCCATAGCACTCACGCTTATCTTGCGAGTTTTAGAGTATCCACTTTCACTTGTCTATGAACTGTAAAGGCAAACCAGAAGTCCTTTACCGCGGACACGGCTATTCAAATAGATGATGTTAACCCTGCAGGGGTGTACTTCCTCACACACGCTCTCACCACTTATCGCCATTTGCACGACATGTACTCGGCAACCTTCAAGCGGAAGCCCAGCGAGGGTGTCGGCCACGGCCTACCTAAACACTCAAGTCTCTAGTCCAGGTTTATCGCCTATTCAGGTTCCATCCGCAGGGAGTCCGGCCGAGGTTTCCACATACGGCCCCGAACGATGTGTACAGGGTTCCGAGACACCAAACGGGCGCCCGGCATGCCCGGCCACGTGCCTACCGCATCACAGCCCACCCGTCGGGTCAGCGCTCCGCATGGCCTCCAGCATATTAAAAACACCAGAAACTACTTGCAATTCCTGGACAGAGGACAATGGTAGTTAAGAAGCTGAGAGAGTCAATTAAGGATCCCAATGTGTGGTAGTAGCTGATCATGGATCACAAATACAGAACTCAGTTCCTAAGGACGGCTTCAATGAAACAACCCACCATGTACTCCTACATGGCCTCTCATCGATATCTTTACCAAATCGTCCAGATGAAACAACCCACCATGCATAGTCCAGATGAAGAGGCCGGGGATCATCCTCCCTTTCTAAAAAAAAGGACTTCATCAAATTTTTTTGTTGTAGGTAGTAACTCTCTGTCCGAGCATTAATGTTTTCGGGTCATCTATGCTGTTTACGTTTATGATGATGTCTGCGGATTTCTGTTATGACAGCTAGGGCGTTTGTGTTCCACTCAACGCCCCAACCAACAGAACTGTAGTGCTTAATTTCCCTCAAAGTAACAAACACATGCATAACAGCGAGAGCTCTTTGTATCGTATCTACATACATGGAGAAGACCATCAAGTTCAGATGGTCAGATGAAATTACAATAAAAGAATAGACACTGCGCGTATAGAAAGGATATAGAGTTGGTTATATAATTACGGTTATATGCTAACTACATTCTATGCTGGAGTCTTTACTGTCGGCATAAGAGGGTTAACCAGACTAACATAATTTCTCACCATATGTCATTGGTTTAAATAATGGGCTACAGCAACCTAGGTTTGGCGCTGAATTAACGCTATAGCGTGCTAAATTAACGCTAAATTGTACATGACGCGTGTAGTGCGAGGTCCGTCCAAATGCTATAGCGACGGTGTAGCATTGAAATAGCGCACTATTTAAAACTATGCCATATGTTTTGGCGGTAGTGGGCCAAACGGGGTTACCAATAAGGGATGGGTTACTGTTTCCATATTCTTCTATTATATGAGTTCAAATTGGTCCTTAATTTCAATTTGAGAATTTAAAACTACAAAGCCAACTAAACAACAAGAATACTCATATTATATGATACATAATTAAGGGTTATATACGTACCAACATTTTCTTTTATTTTTCAGTTTTATAAAGAAAGCTATATTTCAAAATAAATTTAACTCAAATAACAAAACAATTCCAATTTGAATGGTACCTCAGATTTTTATTTTGAAGGATCCCCTTAGAAATAATCACAGTAAATGCAAGATGGGACATCTTGGATACGGTCCTTCAAGGGTTTGAGCAAGATTGCCAAATGGGGACTTATGGATAGATCTCCTAATTAAAACAACAAGACATATGACCCAATCGATAGCGTCAAAACGGGCACACCACGTGTTTTCAATGCAGTTGGTTGCTAGTAGAGATGTACTACCTAAAAATAATAAATGCATGGTGTTCATATATATTGGTGCTCTGGCTCAAGCAGTTAACAAACACACAACACCGCCTTCAGAGATATACAACACAATGGCAGCTCAAGCCCCGACAATGGCAGTCCCTACGGACACCCAGCTGATTCAGGCGCAGGCTGGCCTATGGCGCCATAGCCTGTGCCACCTCACAGCCATAGCACTCAGGTGCGCCGTCCAGCTCGGTATCCCTACTGCGATTCACCGACTCGGCGTCACAAGTTGCCTGATCTTGTCACTGCACTGTCCCTCCCACCATCTAAGACGCCATACCTTGGCCATGTCTTGCGGTTGTTGGCCACATCAGGCGCCTTAGCGTCCCCTGAGGAGGGGACCTACACCCTCATCCCGCTATCATACCTCCTGGTGGATGGTGTATTCATTGATGGTGAGGCCAGCCAGAAGGCCATTGTGCTTGCCACGACCTCAAGACATTACATAGATGCGGCCTTGGGGCTAGCTGACTGGTTCAAGAAGGACATTGCACCACCGCCATCACCATTTGAAGATGTGCATGGTGCCACACTCTTCGAGGAGAGTATGGCGCTCCTAGACCCAGAGTCAGACAAGGTGTTCCATGAAGCTTTGGCTGCCCATGACCATTTGGGGATCAACACCATATTGCGGGAATGCCATGACTTATTCAAGGGGGTGCAGTCACTCACAGACTGTTGTGGTGGTGATGGAACGACAGCTAGGGCTATTGTCAAGGCCTTCCCGCATATCAAGTGCAATGTGTTGGACCTTCGGAAGGTGATCGAGAAAGTCCCAAGTGATGGTATAGTTAACTATGTCGCTGGTGACCTATTCCATACCATTCCACCTGCTCAAGCTGTGATGCTTAAGGTATGAAGTGTTGTCTTTGTAAACTTTTCCAAAACAATTTTTCACTCTTGGGGAACTAACTGTAGGACTAGTCTCATTTTCTCATTATTTTGAGAGTAACTTTGTTCAGCTATGTAATAACTACTTATTAAGATGTATGCACAAATACATTTAATGTCCAAAATTATTAATAATTGCTTGACCATTATTTTTTCATGCTAGCTTGTTCTGCACTTCTGGAGCGATGAAGATTGCATCAATATCCTGGCTCAATGCAAGAAGGCCATTCCGTCCCGCGAAATGGGGGGAAAGGTTATTGTCATAGATATAGTAGTCGGCTCATCATCCAAAGAAATGTTAGAAACCCAACTGTTGGTGGATATGCTCATGTTGGTATGTACAAGAGGACGGCAACGCGATGAAAATGACTGGAGCACAATCTTTACAAAAGCAGGATTTAGCGACTATAAAATCATCAAGAAACTGGGACCTCGAGGTGTCATCGAGGTATATCCATAAGATTGTGTGCCAAGTGCCTCGATGGTGTGGGCTATGCTTAATGTTGTGAGTTTGATATTGATGGTGTGCTATAAGTAAATAAGGGCAATGCCTAAGTTTGTAACGAAAAATCTAAGGGAACATAACTAGCTAAAGCGATATGCCGGCTTGGCCACATCAGGGCATATATATGTAACTTTAGTTTCAATAAAGTGTTGAAGTCACTTGGTGTGAGTTTTATGGGTGTATGTATGTGCCATGGTTGTATATGCTCCGACAAGCTAAAACTGTTATGTTCGGTTATCTTCCGGCATGTGTATAACTTCATTTAACCAGAATAGTTGTTCGATGAAAAAAAGACGATGAATAATGTGGTGGGCTAGTGTCATCCATGGCACCACATGTTTATGGATTGCGAGTGCAAGCTCCATCAACATCGGAGACCATAGGGTTCCCTCCATACCACCGCCTTGGTCCCCCTCTTATCTCATGTCTGGCAGCCTCGTTAAAGCTAGGGGAGTGGGTACCCGCTTTTTCGTAGATTTTAGTCCTTGCATGTCCTCGTGTTTCTCTTAAACTTTGTTCCTGTGGTGGCATCAACTAGATGGTGGCGACGATGGCATGTTGGACTAAAGTCTCTTCGGTTTCTTCCTACATCAATGATGTTTGATCCGCACCCGCCAAAGGGGGTTAGGATCCTCTGCTGTAGCGCAGCGTGCAGTACGGTCGCTGTCATGTGGACCCGGTCCCATGTGTCATCCGCACTACAGCACGGTACAGTACTGCAGAGTATCTCAACCCTGCCAAAGGGCAAGTGAGGGTAGATGCTGCCAGATTTATTGGCTCTATTTGGATCTTGGTAGTTGGTGTGCCCATCAGGAGAAGTAGTTGGCTGGATTTTAGTGTTGCGACTTCGAATTCTTCTTTTGTTTTGTTCAGCGGCAAGATTCGGTTTCTCCAACCCTTTGGATTGATGGTGAAGAATTGCAAGCATGTGCTGCTTGGGGTGCTTGTCCAGCTGATGTTCGTTCAACGGTTACCAGATCTCGTTATTCGCAGTGAGTGACTATAGCGTCTTCAAAGTCTTGTATGGTGGGAGTGTAGCAGATGTCCCTTTCCTTGCTATTTGTTTAGTAAGTTTCATGCTCTGGTAGGCGGATAACAATCAAAGGAAGACGACAAATGTGATTTTCGAGGTAACTTTACTTTCTACAAGTCGTTTTGTGATGAGTTGTCATTCCTTTGTATGAACTCTTGTTTTCCTTGATAAATATCGGGTATAGGATACATATCAGCACTTTGGATATCTTCTCGAAAACAAAAAACCAAAGGCCATAAAGGTGCATATTTTTGCAACACATGTGTCTAAAACACACATACTTGAAACTGTGAGGTTGCTCACGCAATTATCTCTTTTTTTCATTTTGTCCCCTAGATGTCATCGGTTGAAATTCAGTATGCTCACTCGACGCATACGCCGGCCAGACATGCATGCAGCATACTTCCTCCGTTCCTAAATGTAAGTCTTTTAAAGATTCCACTATAGAAACTACATTCGGATGTATATAGACGCCTTTTAGAGTATTGATTCATTCATTTTGCTCCGTATGTAGTCTATAGTGAAATCTTTTAAAAGAGAGTTAAATACCCCATAGCTGCCTTAACTTGTCCGCTGCGATCAGTTTAGTGCCCAAACTTGCAAAATACATAAAAGTAGTGCTATAACTTGTCGCATAGTGCATATACGGTACCTCCGTCCATATACAGTGGTAATATTTTCTTACATATTTTTTTTAAACAGGGAAAATAATATCAAAAAATTAAACATGAAATTGAAAAACAATTGTGCGGGCCCATAAAAGTGCCACATATAGTAAAATAAAAAATAGAAATGCTTGAAGAGGTAAAGAGCAACACGATATATATACATCTAGCTCATAATTGTTCACTTCGGAGAGGCTGAGAGCGTTGTCAGCTTGGGCGGGCTGTCTTGTCTGGTTGGAGTGTTTGTATCTCGACCAATGTTGTTTTTATTTGATTATTTGTGACAACATACATTAAGGTTATGTTAATGCACTAAATTATTTCCGAATGGCGCTAAAATTATTTTTGTTTTTTTTCAAAAAATTTGAATGTGCAACGGGGGTCCGGTGCATAGGCAGCAACAAATACCCCGGTGCGCCAGATACGCCCCCCTTGTTTGGTTTATCGGCTAACTCGCTACAGTGTTCTACCCTAAAAGAAAACCGAAAACCTAAAAAAAAAGAGCTCCTGGTACCGTTAAAAGAACAAAAAAATTGAACTCCTGAGTTTGAATTCCCACGAATCAACGTTTTCTTTATTATTCCGCCCAGTAGCCTTATTATAAATAGGAGTGCATCTCCATGTTGCACATACATCTATTCTTGGTGTTGTGCACTGGGCTCGAATCCTGCCAACACGCCCTTTTCTTTCTTTTTACTATTTCATCCAACGTGATGGCATGTGGGACCCAGACCTGACAGGTGGGATCAATGCAGTTCAGCATATTTAAATAAAATGTGAGGGGCTTTTGCAAAATTTAATTAAAGTACATGGAGTTTTCTGTAAAACAACCAGCACGCTCCTCACAGAGACACTGGCACGTGGGCCAACGCGACGTTGCCACGCCATGTGGGCAGTGCATATGCCGGATACGGACGGAGGCACCGTATTTGCACGCTCGAACAAGTTACGGCACCAGTTTAATGTATTTTACAAGTTTAGGCATCAAAGTAACCGCACCAAACAAGTTAAGACACCGGTGGTGTATTTAACTCTTTAAAAGACTTATATTTAGGAACGGAGGGAGTAGTATAATTAAACTCGTCGAAGCTGCACGTACACATCGATCTCCACGACTCCTCCGCTGGCGACGTCGTAGTCGTAGCTCCTGCTCAGCGCGTAGCCCGTCGCGAAGCGGAAGCGGCCGGTGCCGCCGACGATTATGGACTCCCGCACCGCGGCGCCCGTGTCCACCCTGCCCTTCACCGCCAGCGAGCTCCCCCCGTACCCGCCGGCCTCGAGCACGAGGTGCAGGCTTAGGTCGTTCACGGCGCCGTGCTCCGCGACGCGCACGGTGAACCCCTGCGCCGTGCCGACTCGTGCGCTGCCGCGCTCGGGCCCCTCCGTGAGCGCGTTGTTCATCACGGCGATGTCGCCGAACCTCCGCGGGGAGGAGGAGGTTGTCTCCTGGTCGGTGGCGCCGTCGTCAGACGGTAGTGGGAGCGGCTCCCTTCCAGTGACGATGAGCGCGGCCGTGGGGCGCGGGCCGCCGTAGGCGTCGTGCATGTAGAAGTGGAGGTGTGCGTCGGCGAAGCTTCCGTCCGCGTGGCCTGGCTCACGGCGGATGTAGGCAGCTGCGGCTAGCAGGACCGATGAGATCAGAAGGATCAAGGCGGTCGAGTTAGCCATCACGTCCGAGTACGTAGTACTTGTATATGTTAACTAGTACAAGTGGCGAACGATCTACTGAGATGAGTTGCGGGAAAAACAGCGAGGAGTTATATAGGACGCAGACGGTGCTACCGTGCCAACTGGTAGTGGTAGCAATTCTCATTAGTTGATGACGATATATTTCCATTTTCTAGGAAAGGAATGGTAATTATGTACGTGCAGGAAAAGGCAGTGTCGTGGTGATGGCCATCGTTAATTATAATAAAGCCATCGAACAACACTATGGAGATGGACCATGGCGTCACTTTGGTAGCATATATGTAAGGAAAAGAATCTATGCCATAATATGCAGTGTCCACCCGCAAAATAAATAAATAATAATATGCAGTGTCGCTACTGTTTTGCTAAATGATAAGATGCTATTGTTCCTTATTTAAAAAAAAAGAAAATAAGCAGTAATCCACTTCTGAGCCCAGGCTCAGCTGCACCCGCTCTGACGAAAAAAATTCAAAATAAATACTAGAAAAATTTAAAAAATTCCATATTTTTTGTGTGGTAGACAATTTAATGCGTGAGGTTCGCCCAATTTTCAAATCATTTGGACATTTGAGTAGCTCTCGGCAAAAAGGACAAATTTGGGATCTGTAAAAATGTTTACTGTTCACGCACTGTTCTGACCCGATTTGTCTTTTTTGCTATGAGCTGCTCATATGTCCAAATAATCTAAAAATTTGAGCAAACCTCACGCATTAAATTATCTACCACACAAAAAAATTGATTTTTTTTGAATTTTTCAGTATTTGTTTTTCTTTCCTGACCGGATGCAGATGAGTCTGCCCACCAAAACGCCGCACTCATAAGATAAGATGCTATTGTTATAAACCAGCGATGGTACTTATACCTTTTCCCACATTAATGGTGTGCCTAGCTTTAGCTGTAAGTGTTGAGGATTAATTTCTTTCTTAATTCATGTGGCTAAAGCTCGCACATCATCTACTCATATTGTACACAATCTGTTATTTCAGGTCTAAATTAGTCCAGTAACTTTCTCTCGTTCTTTGTTCACTCCCACTTCATCTTCACACATACCTAAATTATTTCCTTTCTTCCTTCAAAACTTGATAAGTAACATATTGTCGGAACAATTTTCGCCCCGTTTTATAAATAAAGCCCAAACGTCCGAGCCGATACAAGGTGATGAGAAAATTCTCTTAGAAAGCAGGTTAAAATAAAATCGACATCTGAGAGAGGAGCGAAGAAGCCACAAACTCAAAGCCAAGCAAGAAAACATGAGAAGTCACACCCAACAATAAGTATGCGAGACCATCAGCTAGGAACGAAAAATGCTCCTCCTTGGGAAACCACTAAACTGTTACGCCACACGCACACACCAAGCAAACCGCCCGAGAGTGATGCCGCGCCCTCCCGGTTCGAGTCGTGGAGCGCCAACCTACATGCGGATAGCGATGACTGAGAACGGTAACAACTGATATGTTTTAAAGGTAGGAGACCAACAAGACAGCCGCATGCCAGAATCGAAGAAACCTCATTTCATGATCCATGCCCGGAAGATGCCGGCACGTTGCAACCTAAAGTTACCTGAGCTCCACGTTACCCCAAGAGGATTGCGATGCAACGTTCCGCTACCGCGGAGGCTGCAAAGAAGGATTGGGTTTTCAACCGGAGCCCTGCCACGAGGAGGGGAACCATGACGACACCTTCAAGAGGGACACGACACCCACAAGCATTGTCGGCGGTGCCGTACGGAGCTTTCACTTGGAGTCACACCAAGGTACCAAGCTCACGAACCCAACCCAAGGGAAGGACCACTGAACAAGGACTCCATAACAAGACCATGGAGCCACCACCGCCAAAGCGCCGACAACACTTGGATCACCCTCCACCCCACTCCTCGCCATCCACACAACCAAGGAGAGATGACACCACCATTGCAGCGCTACTCACCGCAGAGCTAACCGTTCAGCCTCAGCTACCGGGGCTGTCGCCGGGCATCCAAGGCCGACTTTGCAACACAACATTGGCCAGGATCAAACATCACCAGTGTCGGCCCATGATTAGAGAAATACCTGGTCCAAGACCTAGATCACCTCTGGATCCAGCCTCCACACCAAATCTCGCCAAGGATGGGGATCATTGGCGGTAGGCAACACCACGTCACGGGCTACCTTCCCTAGTCACATGTCGTGCAGCCGAGGTAGTAGACCTCCACTGAGCCAATCCGGCCCTCCGGATCCGGCCAAGAACAGACCCCTCTAAGGCACGCCACCTCCCAACCTGATATCCCCCACTAGCACATGAGACGCCATGCTCTAGAGCCTTGCACGCCGACAACTGAACACCTCCGCCGAGCAGGACCAACGTCCATGACATATCACAATCTTTTAATATTATCTCCGTCATTTACTAACACTACAATAGCAAGTTGAAGATTTATAAGCCAAATAAATCATGTTGTCTCATGTTGTTTTGCATACCATGGTTCGGAACTTTTTTCTTTTCTTTTAAAAAATACAGTAATAGCTAACCATGGTATGCATAAGTTAGAACTTGTCTATGTGATAAACCACAGTTTGCATCTGTACAAAATATAGTTAGGTTCCCAACTACATGCACGAGAAACACCACTCGATCCTAATTGGTGTTATTCTGTCACCACATGTTTTTGTTTCGTCAACGAAGGCATTGAGGTGCAGACATAACATTAACGGTTCCTGATGTTTGCCGTGGACCTCATTTCTAACATGATATGTAGCCATTGTTTGCAATTTTGGATTTGGCTAATAAATGATATGTTGAAATTGAATCTACATTGCATTGTTAATTTATTCCTTTAAACAGATAGCTCGCTTCGGTGAAACTACACAAAAAGATTTGGTTACAGATCTGATGTCTCTTAAGCTTTTGCCATACGCTAAGTGTCGACGTAACCCAAATTGTTGGATTTGTTCACACAAAATAAAGCTATTTATTTATGTTACAAATATGCTTCCAAAATCGGATATCCATTTTTGAGCTCAGCCTCATCTGCACCCGATCAAGAAAAAATTCATGAAAATACAAAAGAAATAAAAAAACCCAATTTTTTAATGGCAGGTAATTTGATGCATGAAGTGCGTTCCAAATTTCAGATCATTTGAACATATGAGTAGCTCTCAGCAAAAAAAGACAAATTGGGTCAGAATAATACATGTACAGTAAACTTTTTTACAGATCCCAAATTTATCTTTTTCGCCGAGAGCTACTCAGATGTCCAAATGATCTGAAATTTGAAGCGCGCCTCCCGAATCAAATTATCTACCATGCAAAAAGTAGTTTTTTAATTTTTTTAGTATTTGTTTTGAATTTTTCCATCATCGCGGATACAGATGAGTCTGGGCACCGAATCGCTGCTCTCTTCCAAAATAATGTTTTGTGCAATGTAACGAAAATATCAGAGTGGTGACGCTGCGGTTTCAGTACCACAGAAACGATCAGATCTGAAGAAGGATTCGGAGCTGACAAGGCTCCAATTATAAGAACATCGTAGCAAGAGTGATGTGTGATGTCTATCCTTCTTTTACATAAAAGGAATATAATTCTATAAATCTATCTACCTCAGTGACAATCAATAGGGATGCTCTAACTAGACCAGTCCAACAATGCACATGTCCTGAAGTCTTAATTTAGATTCCGTTAGTTGAAAAGAAGAAGCGGCCAAATTTTCATGTGGAACACGAGGAGGTGAAATAGTGATGCTATCGACGGGACACCATGCTGTGTTTCTTTCATCTTTTGGTACCTCACGCGTCCGCATATTTTGTTTTTAGAAATGGAGGAGGACTTTCGGCCTCTGCATCTGGACGATGCATGCAGCCACTTTATTAATTATTCGTACAAGACCTTACAAAATCATATAACAGTAAGACTGAAATCACCGTCTAGACAACAAAAGTGTCGTTACTCCAATCCAATTGATGAAGGGATGCTGATAGTCTGAGCCTAGCCAAACAGACCTCACAGCCAAACCTAACATCTAAGACCTGAGGTCCCAACCAGGACGCCTGCCGGGTATGGGCACCCACCAGTCCGGCATGCTCCTCAACCAGGACGCCTGCCGGGTATGAGCCCACCGCAGCCACCTGTCACCAATCCATCTTCAGAGCTGTACTGCTACATGAACGTTGCCCGGTCTAGCTGCCGCCGACGCCACCACGACGCCAGACAGCGTCGACCTCCTGCGCGAGTCCATCATCGCACATCAGACGCCTAATCTCCAGAGCGCCATGCCATCGAGATCCGACACCATCAATGTATGTGATGAAGCACCGCTCCTCCTCTTGTCACCTCCAGCCACACTTGCTCCAAAACGATGCACCCATGAGGGAAGGCGCTACTAAGAACGCCATCATCGTCTGATCCAGGAGACCCAGATCGAGGGTTTCCCCCGGAGCATCCCGAGCCTGATGACGCCAACTGCAACAACGATGCCTCGACAAGGAAACAACATCAAAGACGCCGCCATCGTCCGCCATGACCGTAGTCGTCGCGATTTTCATCGGCAGTTGCGCCACCAGGCGTACGCCGCCCGCCTCGCTGGTTCCTTCGACCGTAGCAAACTCCAAAACGATGCCCTGAAGTGGGACTACGGCGCAAGAGCACTGCCATCGCTCGATCCCATAGAGATCTAGGGTTTCCCCCGGAGTTGCCCGGGTTGTCAAGGGCCAGATGCCGACGTGTCGCACTCGCCATCGCGCCGACCGTGACCCGGAGACCAAGCTCACGCCTGAGCCCAGATCGGCCGCGCCGCCGCCGATCTGGTCAAGCCGCCGCCGCCTGACGACCGTGGCGCCCCAGATCTTGAAGCCGCCTGCCATAGGGAATGGGATCGCCGGAGTGCCGCCAGCCCCCATCATGACGTCCGGCCGCACGCCACGCTCCGGCCCTGGGGGCGCCGGCCCGCGCCAGCTCCTCACGAGCGGGAGGGCACCTAGTCCCCGCCGCCGCCGGCGACGGCAAGGCTTTGCCCGGCCGCGCCCTCGGGCGGGGCGAGGAAGGAGGAGGACGAGAGGGGCCGTCGGGGGCGACGGGAGGCGTCCGCATAGTTGGCGTGCAAATAAACTACTGGACACAAAAAATCGTCAAAGTTTTACCATGCTTTCATCCCGCGAAAGCATCGGATCAACAACTACAGCCGGCCGGATGGATAGGAAAATACGAGCATATAGCGGATTGGCTTGAGAATATCTTGTCGATGTCAAAGCTGTAGGAGCAATGGAGCTATCATGGACTAGCGAGGAGTGGTTGCTCGATCGACGACATGCAAGTAATGCTCAAGCTTTTCCTAGTGAACACAAGTAATGCTCGAGCTTAATTCTGCACCGTCCATGTTGGTAGGGGAGTCAATCATGACGTCTGCGGCACAGTATAGATAGCAGTACTAGCTGCAGGTAGACGAGCTCAAGGTGGTATTTGTGGTGATTTGTTTCGGTGGTGATGTACCGGTCATCAATCTTTTCTTAATTGGCTAAAAATCTGCTGGTGTAAGTAGCGCTAGCATCTTAGTCCAGATAGCTTTGGTTTGTGGTGACTGGTGAAGAAGATAAATCCTGATATAAGTATCTAGGGAGAACATGAGGCTTCTCAGAGCTTAGCGATTCTTGGCCGTCAGATCTCTTGTTTGATGCGTTTTGGACCGTCCGATCTCGCCTTCGGATGACATCGGCCGTCGGATCGACCCGGTGACACTGCTACAATGAATAGTCCTGCTCGTTCATGCCACCGCCTATAAAATTGGGTGGCCACCGAGGGCATTCTCGTCATTTCGCACACATCCATATAAAAGCAGCACGCCCGTGGTGAAAACCCTAGCCGCCTCTCTCCTTTCCCACTCCTCAGTCCTCACCCCGACTCCCCTCTCTCTTCCTCCCGCGCCTCACGCCGCCACCCCGATTGAACCCTAGCCGCCGCTCCCCTCCCTCCATCCTTCCCGTCCGCCGCCACGCCATCGCCGCCAGCTGCCCGGGCTGGAAGAGAAAAGAAAGAGGGGCCCGCCCGGGGGCTGGAAGAGAAAAGAATCAGAATTACTGAGCTACCCCGGTCAACCCGCTTCAAATATGGAACATGGATTCTGGCAATGCAACGGAGTTGGGTCCTCATATCGATCCGAATGAATCAGTCTTTCTACAAAGGTCAATCTTTGCCTATCCAATGCGCCCTCTACTCTTCACTCTTGTGCTCGATATCCTCTTCAACAAGGATTTGCGGCTCCAATCCCTTTATTTTTCCAAAGGTAAAAGATGGAACAGACCGAATCCAAAATGGAGGCGGGTGTCCCTTTCCTAATGCTTTCATAGCTTTTGCTCGTATTGTCGGAATCCGCATAACGCTGATCTATGGACGAAGGAAGGTATCAGAAAATTCATTATGACCTAGACCTAAACCAGGCTGATATTGAACAGAGGAGGAGTTCTTGTTACTACTTCTCGCTGGCACCAAAAGAAGTTTCGCCTGATTCGGACCTTTTGTGGTGGTCTGCCGAGGACAGCACCTAAAAACAACCCTTGGACCTAAGGGCTGGTCCGGTTACCTTTCGGAATGGGGGATCCCCGTTGGCAATAACCACGGTAGTAGTTGCGGAACTACTGGGCCAAGAGAGGACAACCTGTTGTTCCTGCTCCTCCTTCTTCGCTTCGGGGACGGAGGTCCTACGGTAGGTAAGAGCACGCACAATTATACAAAAAGCAGTCTCCTTTATTCGTATCTGGGGAAAGGGTTGGTTCTCCAAATTCTCTTTAAAGAATGTTAAAGCAGTACTGTAATTTTCTGGTGAAATGGAAAGTGGTTGCTACCATATTGTTTGTAGTGATTACATCATAATCCTCATCTTCAAAGCAAGGCTATCCACCAGGGCTTCCAATGCTAGGCTAACCTCGGCAAAGAACCCAAGGGATTTGCAAATTCTTGAATCGATAGACTTTCGTACAACGGCAAACAAACAGACGCGATAGAGGGTTTTACGCTACTTCACAGTCAGCAGCAAGAGTGGATGGTATAACTCTAGCCAGCAGGCGGGAGGGAATGAAGCTCTTTCCTGATCTTGAGCTAGAATCCCTGACGTTGGTTGATTTAGCTGTGGTGTAGCTTAGGATCTTAAAGCTATGCAGCTGGGTTGATCCCTATCGATGGAATGGAGCTTATCAACTCATGAATAGCATGGATCGCCTTCTACTATACCGGGCTAAGGTGCAACAATGGAAGCATACCATGGATAATCCAGAGATACATCCTACCTATGCCGAGAGCACAAAGATCAAGCTAAGTAAACAGGTCTAGTTAAAGCCCACTGGAGTAAGGAAAATACAATAGGTTGCTTTTTTTCCCACCATACCTGGCAATGATTGGTATCCCTTGATATGTTAACACAAACTAACCAGTTGTCCCTTCCCCTAGAGGGGTTTCCTATATGGATTCGTTCCCCTGAGCATCTTCCATGAATTGACGTATATGAGCATAGCTATCAGGTACGCCGGGAGTTGGATGCTTTTCCCAGCTCAAAGGCGATGACTAGTAGATCCAGGGGTACCTCGAGCTCGCGCGTCGCGTTGTCTGGGCGAGAGGAATCCGGTGCTTCTCTTCCCGGAGGAGCACGCCGCCGCGCCGTCGATGGGAGGAGGCCAGGCGGATCGGCGCGAGGAGGCCAACAGGCGGAGGCGCACCTTCGCCACCGGCTGCGCCCTGGGCGACCCTGACATGCTCAAGGGGCCCGGCCAAGTCTGAGGCTAGACGGTGCGCGCGGCCGAGGAGCGCGAGCAGCAGGCACTCGATGCGGCGCTCCCCCGTCACTCCTCCTTCTACGTTCGCTACAGGTGCTCCCCCGTCGCTCCTCCCTCTCCATTGTCAGGAGGGGCTCGGCTGCAGTTCTACTACAGCCCCCCTTCTCTCTCTCTCTCTCTCTCTCTCTCTCTCTCTCTCTCTGACCACTGGTCCACCCATCATCATGGAACTGCAGGAGACGAACATGCTGTGTTGTGATGGAGGAGAAGGGCATGGGATCCGTGCCGATTGCATCTTTGTTCACGGACCTTTGGGTCATCTGCAGGTCAACCCCTCTTCTCCACATACTTTTCAATCTTATTTTAGGGCTAGATGTATGCCGGTATGGCCATGTGGTTTTTTAGGCTCGCTATATTCTGTTTGTCGTGCGCGCTGGTATGCAGGCTGGGAAGTGAGGGCCTTCTGTTGTTTTTTCTTGTCTTTGGTAAAAGCCAAAAGTGCTACGGCTTGTTATTGGTGGGGCATATTGTAACGCCCCGGGTCCGATGTGCCAGGTGTCACCCAGTTATTCCCCGTCCTTGCCTTGTCATCTGCTCACGTGTTGCATTTTTGTTCATTTCATGCATCCCATATCATGTCATCATGTGCATTGCATTTGCATACGTGTTCGTCTCATGCATCCGAGCATTTTCCCCGTTGTCCGTTTTGCAATCCGGCACTCCCGACTCCTCCGGCGCTCCTTTCTTGTTTCTTTTTCGTGAGCGGGTGTTGAACGTTCTCGGAATGGACCGAGTCTTGTCAAGTGGCCTTGGTATACCACCGGTAGACCACCGGTCAAGTTTCGTTCCATTTGGAGGTCGTTTGGTACTCCAACGGTTAACCGGGTAACCACAAAGTCCGTTTGTGTGTTGCAGCAAACCCCCCCTTCAAACAGCCCCAAAACCCCTCTAAGTCTCCGCCATGCTCCCGGTCGTTCGATCACGATCGCGTGGGCGAAAACCGCACCCCGTTTGGACTCTCCTAGCTTCCTCTACCTATAAATTAGTCCCCCTCCCCCGATTTTGCGGATGAAACCCTAAAAATTCCCCTCTCGCCGTCGGACATGTCCGCCGCCCTTAGCCGCCGCCCCCGCGCCAATCAGCAGCCGCCGCGTGGCAAGCGCCGCCGCGGGCCCGCGAGGCCCGAGGTCGGCCCGCCCGTCCCCGCGCCGGGCCCAAGCGCCCCTGTCGTGCCCGAGCTCCGCGCCGCCCTGCGCCCTTCGTCCCGCCGCCGGTCGCCGTGCCCCGCCGCCGCGTCGACCGCCGCGCCGCCGCCCGCCGGTGCCGCCCCGCGCCATGGCCGCCGCCGCCTCACCGCCGTACCTCGCCGCTGCCGCCGCGCACCACGGCGTTGCCTCCCTCCGGCGCCGCCCTCTCTTCCCGCCGACCACCGCGCCTCCCCGAGCTCTCCTCCCTCCGGCGAGCATCGGGCCCGAGCTCGAGGGCAAGCCGCGCCGGATCCCGGTCGGGTCAACACCCCGGGTTGACTTCGCCCCCCCTCGAGGTCGTTATTTTCCCCAAGTCCCCAGTTTCTTGCATTATGTGAGCATGTTTGACCTATCATAACTTCACGCATATAGCTCCGTTTTGCGCGTGCAATATATTGAAATGTTCGTCTCGTGATGCTCTTCATTTTATTCCATTGCACCATGTTCATTAGAGTCCATCTTGATGCCCAAATCATCGTTGCAAGAGTGCTAGTTGCTATTATCTGCTGTTACTTATCAGAACTTGGTGATTTGTTATTTTTGTATCATTTAATCTGTGCATATGGGCATGAGCTCTACATGTGTTTTGTTGTATGCCATGCCATATTTCCAGTGGTGTATGCCATGTATTTTTGTGATCTCTGTGGTGACTAGCACAAGCATGCAAACTAGGCCGCGTAATGTTTCTGATTTCAGAGACTTAGTAATTTCTCTAAGTCTTTGTCTGCTGTTATTTTGTTACCATGTAAACTTGATGCTACAGAGAGATCCATGCATATTTTGGAGATGTTCAGTAAGAATGTTTTGTAGATATTGTTGTAATTGATCCATTCCTGCCCTTGTTTGCAATTATGGAGTGCCATAGCATGTCTTAATCTTGCTCTACTGTTGCTATAAAATGTTCCTGGCAGATTGTTTACGTGTTATTCAATTTTGCCAAGCTTGTTGTAGTTGATCCATACATGCTATGCTTTTGTTCTTGTCATGGATAGCTTCATAAACATTTCATCTTGCTGTAGATATGCTTGTTTTATCATGCATTGCTTTGTGGTGAGTGCATCAGGCTCACCAACATGCCTTCATATTATTATATCTGCCATGCTCTGTTTTCTGTTTAAGTCTGAAACCTGTTAACGAAACTTGCTATGTTCACATGGTTGCCATCATATCTTCTGGTCCTTTTTGACTTATGGTCAGTAAGGGACTTTTGTTATATGCTTTGAGTAGATTCATACCATGCCTTGTTTTGCCATGTTAAGTTCCTGTAGCATGTTGATTTCGTGCTCTGAACTTTGCAACCTGATGTTATTTCTACCATGTCCAGTAATTTCTGCATAGTCTGTGAACCTGTTATTATTGCAATCTTGCCATGTCCTTTTGAGCATGTTCTAGTGATTTCTGGAGATAGCTTAGTGTTCATGTTTTGTTGTGCTTTACCTGTACATCATGTCCAAGCCTTTTGTTTTCATGTTGGGGTGCTGTAGCATGTTGTTTTGGTGCTTGCAAGATGCCTAGTTGCTGTTATGAACAGTATGTTGCTATATATTGTTTGGAGTGTATGTGTTGCACCGTTGCTCCGTTGTGATCATGCTCTATATGAAACTTGCTTAGTTTTGCATGTAGCTTCATATTATCATGTTGAATCCATGCCTTGAGTGTGTTTGTTTGATGTTTCAATGCATTTTGCATCAATGCCATGTTTAACTTGTTTTGCTCATATCTTCTAGTCCGTAGCTCCGAATCTAATAAACTTTATATGTAACTTGACTAGAATTTCGTGTAGATCATCATGGTGCTCTTTAACTTGCTGTTTAACAACTTGAACATAAGGTTTATTCAGTTATGGACCAATTTCGAAATTTGCATATGAGGGCTTACCGGAATTGTTATATGTTGTTTCCGGCCTCATTTAAACTTGCTTTGATGTTTTGTTCTTGTATGCATCATCTCTTGTCATGAGTAGCTTCATATAGCCTTGTCATGCATCATTCTTGGTCGAGCATCATGCCTTGTTCATGTGTGGTGTGTTTACCATGTTGTGTGCTTCTTCTCGATAGTTCCCGTGTCGTTGCGATCGTGAGGATTCGTTCGTCTTCGTGGCTTCATCTTCTTCATGGACTCGTTCTTCTTCCTAGCGGGATTTCAGGCAAGATGACCGTCACCTTGGATCTCATTACTATCATTGTTATGCTAGTTGCTTCGTTCTATCGCTATGCTGCGCTACCTATCACTTGCTCCTCAAGCCTCCCAAATTGCCATGAACCTCTAACCTTGTCACCCTTCCTAGCAAACCGTTGTTTGGCTATGTTACCGCTTTGCTCAGCCCCTCTTATAGCGTTGCTAGTTGCAGGTGAAGATGAAGATTGCTCCATGTTGGATTATGTTTATGTTGGGATATCACAATATGTCTTATATTATTAATGCATCTATATACTTGGTAAAGGGTGGAAGGCTCGGCCTTATTCCTGGTGTTTTGTTCCACTCTTACCGCCCTAGTTTCCGTCATACCGGTGTTATGTTCCCGGATTTTGCGTTCCTTACACGGTTGGGTGATTTATGGGACCCCCTTGACAGTTCGCTTTGAATAAAACTCTTCTAGCAAGGCCCAACCTTGGTTTTACCTTTTGCCTCACCACCACCTACTTTTCCCTTGGGAGTCGCTCTCTCGAGGGTCATCTTTATTTAGCCCCCCACAGGCCAATGCTTGTCTAAGTGTTGGTCCGAACTAGAGCCCCTTGCAGCGCCACCTCGGGGAAACTTGAGGTCTGGTTTTAGTTGTACGGATTGCTCATCCGGTGTTGCCCTGAGAACGAGATATGTGCAGCTCCTATCGGGATGTCGGCGCATCGGGCGGCTTTGCTGGTTTTGTTTTACCATTGTCGAAATGTCTTGTAACCGGGATTCCGAGACTAATCGGGTCTTCCCGGGAGAAGGAATATCCTTCGTTGACCGTGAGAGCTTATAATGGGCTAAGTTGGGACACCCCTGCAGGGTATAAACTTTCGAGAGCCGTGCCCGCGGTTATGTGGCAGATGGGAATTTGTTAATATCCGGTTGTAGAGAACTCGACACTTGACCTTAATTAAAACGCATCAACCGCGTGTGTAGCCGTGATGGTCTCTTCTCGGCGGAGTCCGGGAAGTGAACACGGTTTCTGGGTTATGTTTGACGTAAGTAGGAGTTCAGGATCACTTCTTGATCATTGCTAGTTCACGACCGTTCCTTTGTTTCTCTTCTCGCTCTTATTTGCGTAAGTTAGCCACCATATCTGGCTTAGTCGCTGCTGCAACCTCACCACTTTACCCCCTTCCTTACCCATTAAGCTTTGCTAGTCTTGATACCCATGGTAATGGGATTGCTGAGTCCTCGTGACTCACAGATTACTACACCACCAGTTGCAGGTACAGGTTGTACGATGATCATGACGCGAGAGCGATGTTTACTTGTTTTGGAGTTCTTCTTCTGCTTCTTCTTCGATCAGGGGATAGGTTCCAGGTCGGCAGCCTGGGCTAGCAGGGTGGATGTCGTTGGAGTTTCTGTTTGTGTTTCATCCGTAGTCGGATGTTGATCTCATGTATGATGTATTCTTGCGGCATTTGTATGCCTTGTATGTATCCCCAAATATTATGTAATGTCGATGTAATGATATCCACCTTGCAAAAGCGTTTCAATATGCGGTTCTATCCTTGGTGGGACCTTCGAGTCTCTTTAGGATAGTATCGCATATTGGGCGTGACACATATATTTATGCGTCTTCTTATTTGTCTAGATCCTTGGCGGGCGCGTGATTGCAGCTCCTCTGTTGGTGGAGTGTTGGTGTTTTGTTGCTTTAGGTCTAGCTAGGCTCCAAGGAATGGGCTTTCTGGATCTTAGTGCCAGATTTATTCGGTGACATGATTTTGGAGTTAGTTCAGTTTATAAGATCATGCCATGTGACCTTCAGTATTTATGTCTAGATTAGAGATCATATGCAAATAATCTTTTTCAATGGATATGGTAATTTACAGTAGATAAATGTTATTAGCTCCATACTGTGGTTATTTCCCATGATTTTTGGGTCTGGTTGGCGTAAATGATATTATCTTACAACTATCCCTTCCTTCCTATAAGTACAATGTCTGTCCAGATCTTGTACTAAGCCATTAATTATGAAGAATTACCTTTGGAGAAATTTACAATTCTTTGTGCTAGCTGGCTTTGCTTATCCAGATTGCATTGACAGTGTTCAATCTTGCCTTCTGTTGTTACTAATGCAGGTTGCAAGGTCAGTTTAATGTACTGCAACCAGGATGAATGTGCATAAGTCTGGAATTGAGATTCCCAATATTCACATTGTCGATAACAAGGTACCTAACTATAGTGAAGTCTACTTCTTTTGTCCTTCCATTTTGTTCGCTATTAGCCAACCAACCGGATTTGAATCATTATATGAGTGCAAGGAGATGTCATGTGTCATGTAAATTGTAATTTCTGTATGGCTTGGTTATTGCAGTTTTTAGTTGGGTTGTGAGCACCTCATCTACTCAACATCAGCTATACTTGATGTGTACTTGCATATATGTATCTGCCGCATATCACCCGATTGACACTAATTTGTTTGTATGCTTTCTTATTTGTTTTGCAAATACAGATCATGGTGTTTATTGCTGACTCGCCTTTCAGCAGGCAGTGGATGCAGATTTCTTGGGTGTTCAGGTAGCTTATTTTGCCTCCCCCCTCCTATTTTTTTACTTATGTTTGATGCAATCTTGATAATTGTTTGTTCTCGAATGTGTTCATAGATGGTAGTACAACTTCTGAAAACATTTGATTTCTCCTTTCATAACTGAGTTGTAGGAGATTCTCCATCTACAATTGCAATGAACTATACGTTGCAGTACGATAAGGGACACGTGGATTTAGATTTGCTAGCAAGAATACATGTGTGAGGAGAAAAAAAAACAATCTTGGCTTTAGAGCCACAAGGTGTTGATATAGTTATAGAGATTTCATATTTGTAATTTGATCCCGAGATAAACAATAGTGGATATATGTCCTGTCTTTTATAATGAGAAGTCCTTTCATGTGAAGTGGAAACAAATGATTTTATTAGTATGCCTAATCAAATAGTTTTATATGTAATTAGAACCTGACACTAATCTGGTATATCTCCTGCTTGCGATGACTATTAAATTATGGAGTTTCTTTGTTATCTACTCAAGCAGTCAAGCATGTAATCTAAGCAGAATATCATTAAAAGGTCATTGACCCAACAGATTTAACTTAATCTGACCCCCCTGTTTCTGCTATATATCCCTATTTTCTGAACTTCACAACAGAACAACATCATATATTAGATCAGCACACAAGTGAACTGGTAATCATTTTATTCAGATTCTTGGTACCCTTAGTGTCGTGGAATTGTCACGGCAGATGTCCTTGGGCTAGGACTTAGTCGTGGAGCCATCGCAACTAGGAAGCTTGAAGGGGTTATGCGGGACAAGGAACACGAGGGTTTATACTGGTTCGGCCCCTTACGGTGAAGGTAAAAGCCTACGTCCAGTTCGAGGTGTTATTGATTAGGGTTACGATCGCCAGGGAGCTAAACAGCTATGCCCGGCTCTCGGAGAGATCGTTGTCGCCCCTAAACCGCTGCCGGGTCGTCCCTTTATATAGGGAGGCTGACGCCCAGCAGCCCTTAGAGTCCCGGCCGGCTCATAAGAGTGTCCGGCTCGGACTCTAAACAATACCTGCCTTACACTACAAGTTCTATTATAACAATAAAGATTGTACTACGAGCTTTAAGCCATCGCCGGGTCTCAGCCCATCTCTGGCCCATTATCTGAAATTTAGCTCCGGGCTTCTGGCAATGACCCTTAGTGTAACCCGGCCCTCCTGGCGGGTGACTCCCAGGTCTATATCCTCAACATTAGGCCCCAGATTGACTTGAGCCGGCTCGTGTCAATCTTCAGCTCTGCAGACAGAAAAAATCTCCGGCTTACCATTCATGTGAAGGTCATAACCCGGAGTGACGTCATCCTCTGGACTCCGGATAATCCGCCGTGACGTCATCCTCCATTAAGTCCGTTTTTTACTCCGCCAGATCCGCAACGGATCTTTGCTTTTACTGTCCTTCCGAGAATCGAGGCGCCGTGAGGGGGAGATAACCACGCCGTGGCCTCCTTGAATCCCGCGCCCACTTATGACTCGGCCTTATAAATAGGCCGGCCCAGCACTTTCTTCTCACACTCTCCCTCTTCCTCCTCGTGCCATCGCTCCTCTGCTCGAGCTCCGTCACTGCCGCCGCCGTCGCGCCCCTGGTCTTCATCAACCCGGCCGCTGCATCACCCTGATTCAGACCAGACTCACGGCGGCGACCTCCGCTCCTTCCAACTCCGGTAAGTCTTCTTCGCTCTGCCAGATAGATCTACTTGTAGGGTTCATCTTGTGTTCTTCGCGTTCTTCCCCATTGCCGCAAACCTCCGTACTTCTTATAGTCACCACACTTAGTTGATTTGTAACCTCACCTAGAGTCAGTGCGGTAGATGTTTGAAATCCGTTTCTTCTGCAAAGAACCTTCTTTTTACTGCATAAGAACTATGCTCCACCTCACGAACTTCTCCTGCCTCTGTTTTTAGGTCTAGAAAATTTTCATTTCACCCGACCATTTTGATCCAAAAAAGTTACTGCAATATGTGAAATCTGTTTTACCACACTTAGTAAAAACTGCAGCCCTTGAACCTTGGCGGCTTACACTTCCGACTTAAAGAATACACGCGCCGAAAAACTTTCCGGTTTAAAGAGAAACATGCTCTGTCAACTCTTCCGGCTTAACTGTAGTAAACCGTAGATGATCAACTTATCCTGAAAGCCCCGACGGCTTAGATAACCCATCGTATCAATATATATTATTAGTCCCCTTCATAAGCCGTCATTGTAGCTTGAATGATAAACTCCGGCTTATAATTAACCCGGACACCTTTCTCTTTATCATAGAACCACCAACCGTCACCATGCCTCCCAAGGCTCCCATCACTTGCAACTGGATGAGATCCAACGTCACTGATGAAACCCTGGCCAACTTTGTTAAGTCCGGATATCTGCCCAGGAAGGAAGTGATGTCCTACCGTGCCCCTGATCCGTCAGAAGAAAGACCACAGCCGAGGGACGGGGAAGTAGTGATCTTTGCGGACCATATGAGCCGGGGCTTCGCACCGCCCGGCTCAAAATTCTTCCGGGATGTGCTCAACTTCTTTGACCTTCGACCTCAGGATATAGGACCCAATTCCATATCCAACATCTGCAACTTCCAAGTCTTTTGTGAAGTATATCTTGGAGAAGAGCCGAGTCTGCTGCTCTTCAGAGAGCTGTTTTATTTAAACCGCCAGAATGAGTGTGCCAACGGGCCAAGTCTAGAGTTAGGCGGCATCTCCATCCAGCGACGTAGGGACTGTCTGTTCCCTTACGCAGAACCGCCGAGCCACCCTAAGGACTGGAACCTGACTTGGTTCTACTGTCAAGATACATCCCCGGCTGACGAGAATCCGCTGCCCGGTTTTCGCCCAACACGCCTGGAGCCGACTCATCCTCTCTCCGACAAACTGACTGCCGCGGAACGCCAGCCCCTGCTTCCAACGATCAACAAGATCAAGGCCCTGCTAGGCAACGGTCTGAACGGAATTGATCTAGTCCGGGTCTGGATCTCATGGCGGGTGATCCCGTTGAGCCGCCGCCCCGGCTTAATGTGTGAGTACACCGGGCGAAAGGATGACCCACAGAGGCACAGTCGCAATGATCTTCCAGAAGACGTTGCTGAAGAAGAGACCAAGGCTCTGTTAAACGAGAGCCTGGCAGACTGTGGAAGAACCGGGCTAGCCCCGTTCTGCAAGACCAATCCAGCCCCAGCGGTAAGCCGCTGACTTTAACCTTTCAACTTCTTTGGTATGTCACCTTGCTTTGAACCATTTTAGGAATCCATTACTGTATTTCTCAGGCTGATGATAAATTCTGGCGGGTCAAGTATGACCATGAGGCGGCCAAGAAGGCCAGGAAGGCGAAAAAGGCCGCCAAGAAAGCCGCCCCTCGCAAGAAGGGCAGCAGACCCACTGCTTCGGAACTAATGCAGTTAAGCGATAGCTCCGAGTCAGAGGTAACCCTTAAACCTTTTAAATTCTTGCTATAAATGTTGTCTGATGCTGTCCGCCTTATCAACACTTGCTTATTGACAGGATGACACCGGCGCCAGTAACCCGGTGGTCGAAGAGGTAACATCACTTTCCTCCGGCTCGGAGCCTTTACCACAGCTGAAAGTCCGAAGGGTAACCCGGAAAGTAAGCTTTTCCCATCCATTAGCTCACCGAGACCCTCAATTTCTTTTGAAGCAGCAGGTTCACGAGAGCCGGCGCCACACCCGGGCCCGCAAGGACACCGACCTCTCCACCGGGTTACCCGACGCAATGAGGAAACGCCGCACAGAGGTTTTTTCTCACCTGTACCCTTTTCATCCGTTGGCGGGTGTCATCCGTCAGCCACTCAACTCTTCTGACTCCAATTACCAGGAGACCTCCCCCTCTTCGGGTGACTCCATGCAGTCAAGTCTGCCGGCCTTCAAGACTGCCCCCGGGTAATAACAATCTTCTTACATTATCTGTCTGTACTTACCCTTTGTATGCCTAACACTTCTGCCTTTTCAGTGCCCAGGCAAAGCTCACCAAAAGAGCAAAGAAGACAAGGTCAGCCGGAGTGCCAGACTTGCCTGAGCCGGAGACGACGGCTCAAGAGCCGCCAGCCGCCTCCGCCCCCGAAGCCACCATTCCCATGGACACGGCGCCTGAAGCCCCTGCCCCGAGCACCAAGAGAACAACCGAAGCATCAGCTAACCCGGAGGCGTCCGGCTCAGCCCCACCAGCTAACGACCCGGACGTGGTAATTACCCGGACGGAGTATGTTGAGCCGGGGAGGCCGACCGCACTGGCCAAATGCTCTGCGAAGGGGGAGTTGCTGCAACCCCATCGGGTGAATCTGGATCTCTCCAGCTACACCGATTTAAGCATTGGAGAGCTTGTCTCAGGCTATATCAGCCAGGTTCACAAGAGCCGAGACGCCGAGATCGCCATGGTCAGCCAGATCCAACAGAAATCTGAGGTAACCTTCTGCTGTTTTCTTATTTCTGCATAGTGATCCTTGTCATTCTAGCCCCCAAGTCTAGGACTTATACTTGAACATGTCGTAGACTTTAAATTCCGGCTTACTGAACTGAGCCGGCCGTACATAAATAGATACGTTCAATATGCATTAGCCCCCAAGTGCCAAGTGTCTTTGCTTGGAAAGCGCTTGGGACTTTATAGAATGACTGTTAATAACCCGGAAATATATGCAGGCTGTTGGCAAGAAATTAGAGTCGGACCTGGCGGATCTCAAGAGCCGGCTGAAGGCACAAGAGATGGAGACCCGGAAGGCAAATGCCAAGTTTGTCTCCAGCATCGCCGCTCAGGAGAAGTTGAAGACTGAATTCGACGCTGAGCGGAAGGCCTGGGCTGAGGAGAAAGCTGCACTGGTGACCCGGGCAGAACAGGCGGAGAAGGCCCTTACTGAGAAGACCGCTGAGCTCTCCGGTCTAAAGCGCCAAGTGTCCCAAATGGTAGCTGCCATCTTCGGTAAGTCGCCTCACCGGCTTTCATTCACGTTGGAATGTTTACATCTCTTAACTCATCCTTATCACCGGGTCATCTGATGTTGTTAAACAGGTTCCAGAAGCGCCAACTTGAACCAGAGCGTGGTCACCAAGTTAAAGGCCGTGTACACCCTGGTGGAACAGCTCTACACCGGGTCACAGCGGGCTTTAGCTGTGGTGGCCCTGTCGAATGAAGTGCCGACTCATCTGGCCGAAGTCCTGCGCCGGCTCGCAGCTCTGCCGCAGCGGATCCAGGAGCTACGACGAGCATCCGCGAGATCCGGAGCAATCGCCGCACTGAGCCGGGCCAAAGCCTTCTTGCCGGAGCTAGACCCGGCAGACATCGCCCTGGGTTACCCCAGCCTGAAAGAAGACGGCTCAGCGTTCGACCAGAAGGACTTCGCGGCTTGTGTGAAGGCTGTGCGCCCGGTGGCCACCATCATCGGGAACGACACCGATTTAACCAAGTATCAGCCGGGATACAACGCGGAGAATCAGAGGATTCCAACCCCTCGCTATGAAGCTATCAATCTGATTCCTCCGGCTCGCCAGCACACCTTCGCCTCGGAGATTAACCCGGCCGGGTTAATTGACGAAGAAGCTCAGTTCGAAGCTCTCAGTGGCATCAACTGGAAGTCGTCGACCTTCGAAGCCTTGGGATCAGCCGGAGCAGAAGATGAGCCGGGGACTTCGACTCAGCAGGCGTCATAAACCGGCTAGCGGCTCACCAAACAACGCTCCACCCTTGGAACTTTGAAAGATTTTTGTAATAGAATAGGTGCAACAATTTATCTCTGCCGTGCCATCGTGCACGCAATGAATGCTGAAATCCTTTGAAGTCATTCTTTTTTTGATGCTCCTCCGGGTTATAATTATCCGTCGTGCTTCTCAACCTTTTAAAAAAGTACCTTTAATTATCTGCATAAGAAGGCAAACCGCAAGTCACAAGGCGGCTTACCGCCCTGAGAATCAGGTGTCTGAGATGGATAACCCGGAAATTCAAACCAAAAAGACTGGTCCTTCACTATATTCTGAACATAGTCGTGATAACACACTCAACAGCTTGTAAGCATACTTCCGGGTTAAATAACCCGGGTAGCACGGTTATTATCTGAACTCGAATTTACTTGTCTTGATGACATCCATGATGCTCAACTAACAAGATAAACCAAAATTAAGCCGGCAAGTGAAACCCGGCAGTACATACTTTGACATGATCAGAGTAAACTTGTGGTAAAATGTAAAAATTTAAGGGCTTCCGGTTCGAATACGACCAGAACCTCGGTCCAAAGGGGTTAAGCTAAGATTCGGATACGATCATATAGCCCCCAGTGGGTTCGGCGATGCCAATCAAGAGGGTATCGACAGCTATGTTCTCTTGGGTTCGAATACGACCCATGTTTGAACAGGAAGCCCCCAAGTGATTCTGAAAATTGTTTAACGACGCTGATTCGAATACGATCCACGTCGGTTCTCAGAGGGGTTACACTATGATTCAAATATGACCAAAGGCCACCTCCCAATGAGCTCGGCACTTTGCCAATCAAATGGGTATCGACAGCTATGTTCTCTTTGGTTCGAATACGACCCATGTGTGAACAGGAAGCCCCCAAGTGACTTTATTGCTTACAGCTAGATTTGAAGATGATCATAAGCCGGATCTTCTGTAAGTCAGCATGTAAAAAACAACACACATACTTGGGAGAGAGCAAAGGATAGAGGTCCTGCTTTATTGCTTTATCATAATATATACATGGCTGAGATAAATATGTACATCACAAGAGCCGGTAGCTCAAGTGTAGTAAGGCCGAAGCTGAGCTATGTTCCATGGCCGACGGGTCTCCTCCTCAGATTTACGCGAGTCCTTATGCTCCCGGATATCAATGAGGTAATATGACCCGTTGTGCAAGTTCTTACTGACCACAAAAGGCCCTTCCCAAGGTGGGGATAACTTGTGCGCATCGTTTGATCCTGGATGAGCCGGAGCACCAGGTCGCCTTCCTGAAAGACCCGTGACTTGACCCGGCGGCTATGATAACGGCGCAGGTCTTGTTGGTAAATCGCTGAACGGGCGGCTGCCACATCACGCTGTTCGTCCAACAAGTCCAGAGCATCTTGGCGCGCCTGTTCATTATCCGTCTCAACATAAGCCGCCACACGAGGTGAATCATGACGGATGTCGCTGGGGAGAACTGCTTCTGCTCCATAAACCATGAAGAAAGGCGTGAAGCCTGTAGACCTGTTAGGAGTAGTGTTGATGCTCCATAAAACGGAGGGCAATTCCTCCACCCAACAACCCGGCGTCCGTTGCAAAGGGACCAAGAGCCGGGGTTTAATGCCCTTCAGAATCTCCTGGTTAGCTCTCTCAGCTTGACCATTGGATTGGGGGTGTGCCACTGAAGAGACATCAAGCCGGATATGCTCTCTTTGACAAAACTCCTCCATAGCGCCTTTGGACAGATTAGTGCCATTGTCTGTTATGATGCTGTGTGGAAAGCCGAAGCGGAAGATCACCTTTTTCATAAATTGAACCGCCGTGGCTGCATCACACTTGCTAACTGGCTCAGCTTCCACCCACTTCGTGAATTTGTCCACTGCCACCAAGAGGTGGGTCTTCTTATCCTTGGACCGTTTAAAAGGCCCGACCATATCAAGCCCCCAGACCGCAAAGGGCCAAGTGATCGGGATCATCCTCAATTCCTGAGCCGGCACATGAGCCCGTCGGGAGAACCTTTGGCAGCCATCACATTTACTGACCAAGTCCTCTGCATCAGCGTGAGCCGTCAGCCAATAAAAACCATGACGGAAAGCCTTGGCCACAAGAGATTTTGAACCGGCATGATGGCCACAATCCCCTTCATGGATCTCGCGCAAGATCTCTTGACCTTCCTCAGGGGAGATACAACGCTGGAATGCCCCTGAAATACTGCGATGATGCAACTCGCCATCGATAACAATCATTGACTTAGCCCGCCGGGTTATTTGCCTGGCCAGAATTTCATCCTCAGGCAACTCTCCCCGGGTTATATAAGCCAGATATGGCATTGTCCAGTCTGGTATGATATGCAGAGCCGCCACCAGTCGTGCCTCCGGGTCAGGGATAGCCAAGTCCTCCTCTGTAGGCAACTTAACCGAAGGGTTATATAGGACATCCAGGAAAGTGTTAGGCGGCACCGGCTTTCGCTGAGAGCCGAGCCGGCTTAAAGCATCAGCCGCCTCATTCTTCCTGCGGTCAATGTGCTCCACTTGATATCCCTGAAAGTGCCCGGCAATGGCATCAACCTCGCGGCGATAAGCCGCCATTAGAGGATCCTTAGAATCCCAGGTGCCTGATACTTGTTGAGCCACCAAGTCTGAGTCACCAAAACACCTCACCCGGCTTAAGCTCATCTCCTTAGCCACCCGAAGACCGTGGAGCAAAGCCTCGTATTCAGCCGCATTGTTAGTGCAAGGAAACATCAACCGTAGCACATAATGGAACTTGTCACCTTTAGGGGAAGCCAAGACAACACCAGCCCCCGAGCCCTCCAGCTGCCTGGACCCATCAAAGTGAATAGTCCAATAAGTGTTATCCGGCTTTTGCTCGGGTACTTGTGACTCTGTCCAATCATTGATGAAATCCACCAAGGCCTGAGACTTGACAGCAGTGCGTGGCACATATTTAAGATCATGAGGTCCAAGTTCTATAGCCCACTTAGCAATTCTCCCTGTAGCCTCTCTGTTTTGGATAATATCACCAAGAGGGGCGGAACTGACCACAGTGATGGGATGACCCTGAAAATAATGCTTAAGCTTCCGGCTCGCCATAAACACCCCATACACAAGCTTCTGCCAATGTGGATACCTCTGCTTGGACTCAATGAGCACCTCACTGATATAATAAACCGGCCGCTGAACCGGATGCTCCTTACCCGCCTCCTTGCGCTCCACCACAATAGCCACGCTGACGGCTCGTGCGTTTGCTGCCACATACAGTAGCAAGGGCTCCTTATCAACCGGAGCAGCAAGGACAGGGGGCTCTGCCAGTTGCTTTTTCAAATCCTCAAAAGCGGTATTAGCTGCATCATTCCAGATGAAGTTGTCAGTTTTCTTCATCAACTGATATAAGGGCATAGCCTTCTCACCCAAACGACTTATAAACCGGCTTAAAGCAGCGATGCGACCCGCCAAACGTTGAACGTCATTTACGCACGCCGGCCTAGCCAAGGAAGTGATGGCCTTGATCTTCTCCGGGTTAGCCTCAATGCCTCTGTCAGAAACCAAGAAACCCAATAGTTTGCCTGCAGGAACACCAAAAACACATTTGGCCGGGTTAAGCATCATCTTATAGACCCGGAGATTGTCGAAGGTTTCCCTTAAGTCATCTATCAGGGTTTCCTCCTTGATGGATTTAACCACAATGTCGTCCACATAAGCGTGAACATTGCGCCCGATCTGTTTATGAAGACAATTCTGCACACAACGCTGGTAAGTCGCCTGTGCACACTTGAGTCCAAAGGGCATAGATACATAGCAGAAGGCTCCAAAGGGAGTGATGAACGCCGTCTTCTCCTGGTCCTTAACTGCCATCTTAATCTGATGATACCCGGAATAAGCATCCAAGAAACTTAAGCGTGCACAACCTGCCGTAGCATCAATGATCTGATCGATACGGGGGAGAGCAAAAGGATCAGCCGGACACGCCTTGTTCAAATCCGTGTAATCCACACACATCCGCCAGGTGCCGTTCTTTTTAAGTACAAGCACCGGGTTAGCCAACCACTCTGGGTGAAGAACCTCAACAATGAACCCGGCCGCCAAAAGCCGGGCCACTTCTTCACCAATAGCCTTCCGCCTCTCTTCATTAAACCGTCGAAGGAACTGTCTGACCGGCTTAAATTTTGGATCAACATTGAGAGTGTGCTCAGCGAGTTCTCTAGGTACACCTGGCATGTCAGAAGGTTTCCATGCAAAGATGTCCCTATTCTCACGGATGAACTCGATGAGCGCGCCTTCCTATTTCGGGTCCAGATTTGCACTGATGCTGAACTGCTGAGACGAGTCACCTGGAACAAAATCAACAAGTTTAGTCTCATCAGCTGATTTAAACTTCATTGCTGGTTCATTCTCCGTGGTTGGCTTTTTCAGAGAGGTCATATCTGTTGGGTCAACATTGTCTTTATAAAATTTCAACTCTTCTGTGGCACAAACAGACTCTGCATAAGCCGCGTCACCTTCCTCACACTCCAGAGCCACTTTCCGGCTGCCGTGAACCGTAATGGTCCCGTTGTGACCCGGCATCTTGAGTTGTAAGTACACATAACACGGCCGTGCCATGAACTTGGCGTAAGCCGGCCGTCCGAATATAGCATGGTATGGACTTCTTATTTTGACCACCTCAAAGGTCAACTTTTCCACCCTGTAGTTGTTCTCATCACCGAAGGCCACTTCCAGTTCGATCTTGCCGACTGGATAAGCCGATTTACCGGGTACCACACCATGGAAGATAGTATTTGACTGGCTGAGGTTCTTATCAACTAGCCCCATACGACGGAAAGTCTCATAATAGAGGATGTTGATGCTGCTGCCTCCATCCATGAGTACCTTTGTGAACTTATAGCCTCCCACTTGAGGAGCCACCACTAAGGCCAGGTGGCCCGGGTTATCCACCCGGGGAGGGTGATCCTCCCTACTCCACACTATGGGCTGCTCCGACCACCGTAAGTAGCGTGGAACTGCGGGCGCGACAGCATTAACAGCCCTCTTGTGAAGCTTTTCGTCTCGTTTGCACAAACTAGTGGTGAACACGTGATACTGTCCACCGCTAAGCTGCTTTGGGTTGGTCTGATAGCCCCCCTGTTGCTGTTGATGACCCTGACCAGACTGTTGATTAAAGCCCCCTTGACCGTTCTGAGGACCGGAATTTGACCCGCCGCCCGGGCCATGAAAGCCGCCAGCGCCTGAGCCGCCGCCCGGGCCATTGTAGTTTTTAAATGCCTTCATGATAGCACAATCCTTCCACAGGTGAGTCGCTGGCTTCTCTCTAGAGCCGTGTCTCGGACAAGGTTCATTCAACAGCTGCTCCAGAGAAGGTCCTGACCCGCCGCCTCGGGGAGGGGGCCTCCCCTTGCGTCGCTGGTTGTTGCCTTGGGCGTTGGCTACGAACTCCAGGCTGCCATCGGCCTTGCGCTTGCCTCCTCCTTGATTCCCCGGGTTAAACTGAGGACCCTTGCCATTGCCGTTCTTCTTTCCCTTCCCTGTCCTTTCATCGTCTGAAGGGGGATCCTTGGTACCATCAGAATCGGCGTACTTGACAAGAGCCGCCATTAGTGTACCCATATCCGTGCAGTCGCGTTTAAGCCGCCCAAGTTTCATCTTTAGGGGCACAAAACGACAGTTCTGTTCTAACATCAAGACTGCAGAGCCGGCGTCCATCTTATCTGATGAATGTATGATCTCCTTGACCCGGCGAACCCAATGGGTCGTGGATTCACCCTCCTGCTGCTTACAGTTAGTCAAATCCACAATTGACATAGACTGCCTACAGGTATCCTTGAAGTTTTGAATGAACCGGGCCTTCAGCTCAGCCCAAGACCCAATGGAGTTCGGTGGCAGCCCTTTTAACCACGTGCGGGCAGTTCCATCTAACATCATGGTGAAATATTTGGCCATGGCCGCCTCGCTGACCTCTAGCAGTTCCATAGCCATCTCATAACTCTCAATCCAGGCCGCAGGCTGTAAGTCAGCTGTATAGTTAGGCACCTTCCTAGGGCCCTTGAAATCCTTAGGTAGACGTTCATTACGGATGGCCGGCACCAAACAAGGGACACCCCCCGGTCCTGGTAGAAATACCCACATCAACGGACGCCGTCGGATAAGCCGGGGGGGGGTCTGATAAGCCGTCAATTGCGGCACCTGCTCCGCCTCTTGCCGTGCTTGGTCTGCTGCGTAGAAGGCTCCAACATGAGCCGGGCCATGGCCAGGCGGTGGGTCATGGCGTCGGACATTACTTGAGCCGGTTGCTGAGACCATGTGCCGGCTGTAACTCGGGCTCTGGCCTGGGCGAGGAGTTGAGTGGATCCTGTCCCGGCTGTAGGAGTACGCCTCTTGCTGTGCTAGAGCCGTCTGCAGGAGTTCCCTGACCCGGCGGGTTTCGACGGCTGCCGGAGAATTGCCGTCAACGGGAAGAGCCGCCAGTCGTGCTGCCGCAGCTACCATGTTCTCCAGCGGGTTATCGTAATGACCCGGGGGTATTGGCACATACTGAGGCGGGGCAGGGGGCACCTGGGGAGGCCCCATTACTAGTGGCTGAATGAGGGGTCCCGACCCGGGCGCAATGACCCCTGGTGGGTTACTGGATCCCGCACCCGGCGTGTTGAAGAGATTGCGCGGATCGTAAACCGGCGGGAGTCGAGACTGGGCCTTCTGATGCCTCCTTCTCATGACCTCGTTGACCGCGTTCTGATCCATCGTGAGTTGGAAGGACTGCGCCTGAATCAACTGAGTCCGGGCGTCGAGAGCCGCCCGCTCCGTCGCCAGCCTGATCCCTTCTGCTGCAAGATCCTCTTTAGCTTTCATCAGATCCAATTTTAACTGCCCCACCTCCGCGTCATGCTGGGCTTGATCTGCCGGGTCAACCGTGGCAGTTAATAGGGCCGTCATCTTATCTGTGAGATCCATCAGCACCTGAGCCAGGGAAGGCTCCGGGTTTTCTGATCCGGTAGCGGGGTTCTGAACAGGCTGCGCACCAGCCATAAAAACTCCGACCTGACTTGGCGGCTCAAAAAGGTCCGGAATACTGTTGCCATCGGAATAACTCATGAGCCTGCCATCCTGAAGTTGGTACAACGAGTTTGACTCATCAGCGGCCGACTCGTCGTCAGAGCCGGCGGCCGCCTCATCCCCAGACCCAGATGGATCGGAGGGCCTTCCATGGATGCATCCCACAAAAGCGTGCTTTAAGGCAGGCCGGGCCCGGGCGGGTCATGCGTGCTGAGCCGTTTCGACGAGATCGGCGCAGAGATCCGGCTCGGGGCCCGGCTCACCAACCTTGCCAATGAAGACATGAATTCCGCCAAAGGGGACCCGGTACCCGTACTCTACTGAGCCGGCGTCGGGGCCCCAGTCCGCATCGTCGATGTAGAGCTTGCCGCGACGACTCTTGGTCATCCGGCCCACAGCGTATCCCTTGAGCCCTTCGAAGCTGCCCTTCAAGAACTCAAATCCACCGTGCGCCAGCCCCACGGTGGGCGCCAACTGTCGTGGAATTGTCACGGCAGATGTCCTTGGGCTAGGACTTAGTCGTGGAGCCATCGCAACTAGGAAGCTTGAAGGGGTTATGCGGGACAAGGAACACGAGGGTTTATACTGGTTCGGCCCCTTACGGTGAAGGTAAAAGCCTACGTCCAGTTCGAGGTGTTATTGATTAGGGTTACGATCGCCAGGGAGCTAAACAGCTATGCCCGGCTCTCGGAGAGATCGTTGTCGCCCCTAAACCGCTGCCGGGTCGTCCCTTTATATAGGGAGGCTGACGCCCAGCAGCCCTTAGAGTCCCGGCCGGCTCATAAGAGTGTCCGGCTCGGACTCTAAACAATACCTGCCTTACACTACAAGTTCTATTATAACAATAAAGATTGTACTATGAGCTTTAAGCCATCGCCGGGTCTCAGCCCATCTCTGGCCCATTATCTTGAAACTTAGCTCCGGGCTTCTGGCAATGACCCTTAGTGTAACCCGGCCCTCCTGGCGGGTGACTCCCAGGTCTATATCCTCAACACTTAGTGTAAAATTATTCCTTACTTGTTGGGGATTTGGCGATGTAGTATCTGGTTGATGAAGGATTTTCGACTCCTAAGCTCCACACATTCTCTCCCATGTAAAACAAGCGACCTGGTCAAGTGGTGTAGTAGTTGATGGTCGAGAGCTAAAATCAAGGCACCGTCTTGTTTTAGGATTTGTGTAATCTTTAGATCCACCTTACCATCTCAAGTATTTGCCTGAGCTCTGGTGATTACTCCCAAGGATTACTCCACCAAATACCATTACTATCACTGTGTGCCTGGCTGGCTATTCATGTGTAGTACTGTAGTGTGTGGCCTTCTCTGTTCTGTGAAATGCCAGTACTTGTGTTGTGATCCTTGATGGTCTGTCAACTTCAAAAGTGTCGCATAACTATGAATCTCTGTATCTTGAATATCAACATGTCGTAAACCTGTAACCCTTTGAAACAGGACCTTATGTCTATTAGTCTTACTGATATAAAAGAGAGATTTGGTTTGTGATGATGCAGGAGGGCAGCAGCCTCGATGCGGCGATCAAGTCACTCCTTAGCGCAGATAAGTAGTGACACCTGGTCAGCAGCAGGAAGTCCGCTGATCGTCGAGATCTGCTTAATGACCAGATCATCCTCCTCTCCAAGAGGAGGGGCCGGCTCAAGCAGGTACAACTAGCTCACCACAGCTCGCTCCTCCTCCATGTTTCTTCTTCGATTGTGTCAAACTTGATCCTCTAGCTACTATTGCCTAGGGGAGGACTGGGCAGCGATCTTTTTCACAACTGGAGTTCTGCTCTTGCTACTGGGAGATCATACATGGTTGGGTTTTCACCCAGAACCAAGGGAGTGTGGAGGACTAGAGATGTACTTATGTTTGCCATATCTTTAATTAGATGTAGGAAAGCATAATTTTGTATCGCATTTGTTAGTGGAGGTAGCATCAGAACTCACAAGCAGTCAATTAGCTTATTTTAATTTTGTATACCTGTGCCATTTGTTTAGGGTGCTTAGAGAGTGAACAATACCCTAATACGTCTCCAACGTATCTATAATTTTTGATTGCTCCATGCTATATTATCTACTGTTTTGGACATTATTGGGCTTTATTATCCACTTTTATATTATTTTTGGGACTAACCTATTAACTGGAGGCCCAGCCCAGAATTGCTGTTTTTGCCTATTTCAGAGTTTCGTAGAAAAGGAATATCAAACGGAGCCAAAAACCTAATTCCACTGCCGCAACCTTCTGTACCCACGAGATCCCATCTTGGGGCCTGTTCTGGAGCACCGCCGGAGGTGGCATCCATCACGGAGGGCTTCTACATCAACACCATAGCCTCTCCGATGAAGTGTGAGTAGTTTACCTCAAACCTTCGGGTCCATAGTTAGTAGCTAGATGGCTTCTTCTCTCTTTTTGGATCTCAATACAATGTTCTCCCCCTCTCTCGTGGAGATCTATTTGATGTAGTCTTCTTTTTGCGGTGTGTTTGTTGAGACCGATGAATTGTGGGTTTATGATCAAGATTATCTATGAACAATATTTGAATCTTCTCTGAATTCTTTAATGTATGATTGGTTATCTTTGCAAGTCTCTTCGAATTATCAGTTTGGTTTGGCCTACTAGATTGATCTTTCTTGCAATGGGAGAAGTGCTTAGCTTTGGGTTCAATCTTGCGGTGTCCTTTCCCAGTGATAGTAGGGGCAGCAAGGCACGTATTGTATTGTTGCCATCGAGGATAACAAGATGGGGTTTTTATCATATTGCATGAATTTATCCCTCTACATCATGTCATCTTGCTTAAGGCATTACTCTGTTTTCATGAACTTAATACTCTAGATGCATGCTGGATAGCGGTCGATGAGTGGAGTAATAGTAGTAGATGCAGGCAGGAGTCTGTCTACTTGTCTCGGACGTGATGCCTATATACATGATCATACCTATATATTCTCATAACTATGCTCATTTCTGTCAATTGCTCAACAGTAATTCGTTCACCCACCGTAAAATATTTATGCTCTTGAGAGAAGCCACTAGTGAAACCTATGGCCCCCGGGTCTATCTTCATCATATTAATCTTCCAACACTTAGTTATTTCCTTTGCTTTTTTACTTTGCTTTTATTTTACTTTGCATCTTTATCACAAAAATACCAAAAATATTATCCTATCATATCTATCAGATCTCACTCTCGTAAGTGTCCGTGAAGGGATTGACAACCCCTTATCGCGTTGGTTGCGAGGAGTTATTTGTTTTGTGTAGGTATGAGGGACTCGCGCATAGCCTCCTACTGGATTGATACCTTGGTTCTCAAAAACTGAGGGAAATACTTACGCTACTTTGCTGCATCACCCTTTCCTCTTCAAGGAAAAACCAACGCAGTGCTCAAGAGGTAGCAAGAAGATTTCTGGCGCCGTTGCCGGGGAGTCTACGCAAAAGTCAACATACCAAGTACCCATCACAAATCCCTTATCTCTCGCATTACATTATTTGCCATTTGCCTCTCGTTTTCCTCTCCCCCACTTCACCCTTGCCGTTTTATTCGCCCTCTCTTTTCCGTTTGCCTCTTTTTCGCTTGCTTTTTGTTTGCTCGTGTGTTGGATTGCTTGTTTGTCATGATGGCTCAAGATAATACCAAATTGTGTGACTTTACCAATACCAACAATAATGATTTCCTTAGCACTCCGATTGCTCCTCTTACCGATACTGAATCTTGTGAAATCAATGCTGCTTTGTTGAATCTTGTCATGAAAGATCAATTCGCCGGCCTTCCTAGTGAAGATGCCGCTACTCATCTAAATAGCTTCGTTGATTTGTGTGATATGCAAAAGAAGAAAAATATTGATAATGATATTGTTAAATTGAAGCTATTTCCTTTTTCGCTTAGAGATCGTGCTAAAGCTTGGTTTTCGTCTTTGCCTAAAAGTAGTATTGATTCTTGGAGCAAGTGCAAAGATGCTTTTATCTCTAAGTATTTTCCTCCCGCTAAGATCATCTCTCTTAGAAACGATATTATGAATTTTAAGCAACTTGATCATGAACATGTTGCACAAGCTTGGGAGAGGATGAAGTCAATGATACGTAATTGCCCTACTCATGGTTTGAATTTGTGGATGATTATACAAAAAATTTATGCCGGATTGAATTTTGCTTCTAGAAATCTTTTAGATTCGGCCGCGGGAGGCACTTTTATGGAAATCACTTTAGGAGAAGCTACTAAACTCCTAGATAATATTATGGTTAATTATTCTCAATGGCACACTGAAATATCTACTAATAAAAAAGTGCATGCGATAGAAGAAATTAGTGTTTTGAGTGGAAAGATGGATGAACTTATGAAATTATTTGCTACTAAGAGTGTTTCTTCTGATCCTAATGATATGCCTTTGTCTACTTTGATTGATAATAATAATGAATCTATGGATGTGAATTTTGTTGGTAGGAATAATTTTGGTAACAACGCGTATAGAGGAAACTTTAATCCTAGGCCTTATCCTAGTAATTCCTCTAATAATTATGGAAATTCCTACAACAACTCTTATGGAAATTTTAATAAGATGCCCTCTGAATTTGAGACTAGTGTTAAAGAGTTCATGAATTCGCAAAAGAATTTCAGTGCTTTGCTTAAAGAGAAATTGCTTAAAGTTGATTAATTGGCTAGGAACGTTGATAGAATTTCTCTTGATGTTGATTCTTTAAAGCTTAGATCTATTCCTCCTAAGCATGATATCAATGAGTCTCTCAAAGCCATGAGAATTTCCATTGATGAGTGCAAAGAAAGAACCGCTAGGATGCGTGCTAAGAAAGATTGCTTTATAAAAGCGTGTTCTTCCAATTTCTATGAAAATAAAGATGAAGATCTAAAAGTTATTGATGTGTCACCTATTAAATCTTTGTTTTTCAATATGAATCTTGATAATGATGGGACTGAATATGATCCACCTTTACCTAGAAGGCGTTCCAAAAATTCGGAGTTTTTAGATCTTGATGCTAAAATTGATAAAAGTGGGATTGAAGAAATCAAAACCCTAGATGTTAATAAACCCACTATTTTGGATTTCAAGGAATTTAATTATGAAAATTGCTCTTTGATTGATTGTATTTCCTTGTTGCAATCCGTGCTAAATTCTCCTCATGCTTATAGTCAAAATAAAGCGTTTACTAAACATATCGTTGATGCCTTGATGCAATCTTATGAAGAAAAGCTTGAGTTGGAAGTTTCTATCCCTAGAAAACTTTATGATGAGTGGGAACCAACTATTAAAATTAAGATTAAGGATCATGAATTCTACGCTTTATGTGATTTGGGTGCTAGTGTTTCCACTATTCCCAAAACTTTGTGCGGTTTGCTAGATTTCCGTGATTTTGATGATTGCTCTCTAAACTTGCACCTTGCGGATTCCACTATTAAGAAACCTATGGGAAGAACTAATGATGTTCTTATTGTTGCAAATAGGAACTATGTGCCCGTAGATTTTATCGTTCTTGATATAGATTGCAATCCTTCATGTCCTACTCCCTCCGTTTCGTTATGTAAGGTGTATTATTTTCGGCACGGTGACCAAGGCACGGAATTATGGACATGTTAGGACTATATTACCTTTGGCAAATTTGTTGATTAGTGGTAAGTAAATCAATTAGTCCAAGAAAGTAAGAGATGCATGCAATCAACAGAGAGATACTTTCCTTCTTTTGCTACAAGGAGAGATACAGACAATCAGAAGAGAGATACTTTCCATTTTTCTGGAGGGTTAACAAGGGAATTATTAGTAATTAGAAGAAATGCACCTTACATTCTGAAATTTTATTGAAAAACAAATACACCTTATATAAAGGAACGGAGGGAGTATTATTCTTGGTAGACCTTTCCTTAGAACGGTTGGTGCAATTATTGATATGAAGGAAGTGAATATTAGATTCCAATTTCCATTAAAGAAAGGCATGGAACACTTCCCTAGGAAGAAAATAAAATTACCATATGAATCTATCATGAGAGCTACTTATGGATTGCCAACCAAAGATGGCAATACCTAGATCTATCCTTGCTTTTATGCCTAGCTAGGGGCGTTAAACGATAGCGCTTGTTGGGAGGCAACCCAATTTTATTTTTAGTTTTTTTTTGCTTTTGCTTCGGTTTAGGAATAAATCTTTGTTCTAGCCTCTGGTTAGATGTGTTTTTATATTTTAATTAGTGTTTGTGACAAGTTAAACCTATAGGATCTTCTTGGATGGTAGTTATTTGATCTTGCAGAAATTTCCAGAAACTTTCTGTTCACGAAAACAATTGTTAAAAATCACCAGAACGTGATAAAATACTGATTCCAATTGCTGCTGATCAATAAACAAATTGCCTAGGTCTTCCTATTTTTGCTGATTGTTTGGAGTTCCAGAAGTTTGCGTTAGTTACAGATTACTACAGACTGTTCTGTTTTTGACAGATTCTGTTTTTCGTGTGTTGTTTGCTTATTTTGATGAATCTATGGCTAGTAAAATAGTTTATAAACCATAGAGAAGTTGGAATACAGTAGGTTTAACACCAATATAAATAAAAAATGAGTTCATTACAGTACCTTGAAGTGGTCTTTTGTTTTCTTTCGCTAACGGAGCTCACGAGATTTCTGTTGAGTTTTGTGTTGTGAAGTTTTCAAGTTTTGGGTGAATTTTTTTGATGGATTATGGAACAAGGAGTGGCAAGAGCCTAAGCTTGGGGATGCCCATGGCACCCCCAAGATAATCTAAGGACACCATAAAGCCAAAGCTCGGGGATGCCCCGGAAGGCATCCCCTCTTTCGTCTACTTCCATCGGTAACTTTACTTGGAGCTATATTTTTATTCACCACATGATATGTGTTTTGCTTGGAGCGTCTTGTATGATTTGAGTCTTTGCCTTTTAGTTTACCACAATCATCCTTGCTGTACACACCTTTTGAGAGAGCCATACATGATTTGTAATTTGTTAGGATACTCTATGTGCTTCCCTTATATCTTTTGAGTTATATAGTTTTGCTCTAGTACTTCACTTATATCTTTTAGAGCACGGTGGTGGATTTGTTTTATAGAAACTATTGGTCTCTCATGCTTCACTTAGATTATTTTGAGAGTCTTAAATAGCATGGTAATTTGCTTAAATAATCCTAATATGCTTGGTATTCAAGAATAGTAAAAACTTTCTTATGAGTGTGTTAAATACTATGAGAAGTTTGATGCTTGATAATTGTTTTGAGATATGAAGATGGTGATATTAGAGTCATGCTAGTTGAGTAGTTGTGAATTTGAGAAATACTTGTGTTAAAGTTTGTGATTCCCGTAGCATGCACATATGGTGAACCGTTATGTGATGAAGTCGGAGCATGATTTATTTATTGATTGTCTTCCTTATGAGTGGCGGTCGGGGACGAGCGATGGTATTTTCCTACCAATCTATCCCCCTAGGAGCATGCGCGTAATACTTTGCTTGGATAACTTGTAGATTTTTGCAATAAGTATATGAGTTCTTTATGACTAATGCTGAGTCCATGGATTATACGCACCCTTCTTCCTTCCACCATTGCTAGCCTCTCTAATACCGCACACTTATCGCCGGTATCATACACCCACCATAAACCTTCCTCAAAACAGCCACCATACCTACCTATCATGGCATTTCCATAGCCATTCCGAGATATATTGCCATGCAACTTTCCACCGTTCCGTTTATTATGACACGCTCCATCATTGTCATATTGCTTAGCATGATCATGTAGTTAACATCATATTTGTGGCAAAGCCACCATTCATAATTCTTTCATACATGTCACTCTTGATTCATTGCATATCCCGGTACACCGCCGGAGGCATTCATATAGAGTCATATTTTGTTCTAAGCATCGAGTTGTAATTGTTGAGTTGTAAGAAAATAAAAGTGTGATGATCTTCATTTTTAGAGCATTGTCCCAAGTGAGGAAAAGGATTATGGAGACTATGATTCCCCCACAAGTCGGGATGAGACTCCGGACGGAAAAAAAGAAAAGAGGCCATAAAAAAAGAGAAAAGTCCCAAATAAAAAAATGAGAGAAAAAGAGAGAAGGGACAATGTTACTATCCTTTTACCACACTTGTGCTTCAAAGTAGCACCATGATCTTCATGATAGAGAGTCTCTCATTTTGTCACTTTCATATACTAGTGGGAATTTTTCATTATAGAACTTGGCTTGTATATTCCAATGATGGGCTTCCTCAAAATGCCCTAGGTCTTCGTGAGCAAGCGAGTTGGATGCACACCCACTTAGTTTCTTTTGTTGAGCTTTCATATGCTTATAGCTCTAGTGCATCCATTGCATGGCAATCCCTACTCACTCACATTGATATCTATTGATGGGCATCTCCATAGCCCGTTGATACGCCTAGTTGATGTGAGACTATCTTCTCCCTTTTTTGTCTTCTCCACAACCACCATTTTATTCCACATATAGTGCTATATCCATGGCTCACGCTCATGTATTGCGTGAAGATTGAAAAAGTTTGAGAATGTCAAAAGTATGAAACAATTGCTTGGCTTGTCATCGGGGTTGTGCATGATTTAAATACTTTATGTGGTGAAGATAGAGCATAACCAGACTATATGATTTTGTAGGGATAACTTTCTTTGGCCATGTTATTTTGAGAAGACATGATTGCTTTGTTAGTATGCTTGAAGTATTATTATTTTTATGTCAATATTAAACTTTTGTCTTGAATCTTTCGGATCTGATGAAGTGTGAGTAGTTTAGCTTAGACCTTCGGGTCCATAGTTAGTAGCTAGATGGCTTCTTCTCTCTTTTTGGATCTCAATACAATGTTCTCCCCCTCTCTCGTGGAGATCTATTCGATGTAATCTTCTTTTTGCGGTGCGTCTGTTGAGACCGATGAATTGTGGGTTTATGATCAAGATTATCTATGAACAGTATTTGAATCTTCTCTGAATACTTTTATGTATGATTGGTTATCTTTGCAAGTCTCTTCGAATTATCAGTTTGGTTTGGCCTACTAGATTGATCTTTCTTGCAATGGGAGAAGTGCTTAGCTTTGGGTTCAATCTTGTGGTGTCCTTTCCCAGTGACAGTAGGGGCAGCAAGGCACATATTGTATTGTTGCCATCAAGGATAACAAGATGGGTTTTTTATCATATTGCATGAATTTATCCCTCTACATCATGTCATCTTGCTTAAGGCGTTACTCTGTTTTCATGAACTTAATACTCTAGATGCATGCTGGATAGCGGTCGATGAGTGGAGTAATAGTAGTAGATGCAGGCAGGAGTCGGTCTACTTGTCTCGGACGTGATGCCTATATACATGATCATACCTACATATTCTCATAACTATGCTCAATTCTGTCAATTGCTCAACAGTAATTCGTTCACCCACCGTAAAATGTTTATGCTCTTGAGAGAAGCCACTAGTGAAACCTATGGCCCCCGGGTCTATCTTCATCATATTAATCTTCCAACACTTAGTTATTTCCTTTGCTTTTTTACTTTGCTTTTATTTTACTTTGCATCTTTATCACAAAAATACCAAAAATATTATCCTATCATATCTATCAGATCTCACTCTCGTAAGTGACCGTGAAGGGATTGACAACCCCTTATCGTGTTGGTTGCGAGGAGTTATTTGTTTTGTGTAGGTACGAGGGACTCACGCGTAGCCTCCTACTGGATTGATACCTTGGTTCTCAAAAACTGAGGGAAATACTTACGCTATTTTGCTGCATCACCCTTTGTTGGGAATCGTAGCATAATTTTAAAATTTTCCTACGCTCACCAAGATGCATCTATGGAGTATACTAGCAACGAGGGGAAGGGAGTGCATCTACATACCCTTGTAGATCGCGAGCGGAAGCGTTCCAATGAACGTGGATGACGGAGTCGTACTCGCCGTGATCCAAATCACCGATGACCGAGTGCCGAACGGACGACACCTCCGCGTTCAACACACGTACGGTGCAGCGACGTCTCCTCCTTTTTGATCCAGCAAGGGGGAAGGAGAGGTTGATGGAGATCCAGCAGCACGACGGCGTGGTGGTGGATGTAGCGGGTCTCGGTAGGGCTTTGCCAAGCTTCTGCGAGAGAGAGAGAGGTGTTGCAGGGGAGGAGGGAGGCGCCCAAGGCTGTGTCTTGCTGCCCTCCCTCCCCCCCTTTATATAGGCCCCCTGGGGGGGCGCCGGCCCAGGGAGATGGGATCTCCAAGGGGGGGCGGCGGCCACAAGGGGGGAAGGGGTGCCTTGCCCCCCAAGGCAAGGGGGAAGCTCCCCCCTAGGGTTCCCAACCCTAGGCGCATGGGGGGAGGCCCAAGGGGGCGCCCCAGCCCACTAAGGGCTGGTTCCCTTCCACTTTCAGCCCACGGGGCCCTCCGGGATAGGTGGCCCCACCCGATGGACCCCCGGGACCCTTCCGGTGGTCCCGATACAATACCGGTAACCCCCGAAACTTTCCCGGTGGCCGAAACTTGACTTCCTATATATAATTCTTCACCTCTGGACCATTCCGGAACCTCTCGTGACGTCCAGGATCTCATCCGGGACTCCGAACAACTTTTGGGTTTCCGCATACATATATCTCTACAACCCTAGCGTCACCGAACCTTAAGTGTGTAGACCCTACGGGTTCGGGAGACATGCAGACATGACCGAGACGCCTCTCCGGTCAATAACCAACAGCGGGATCTGGATACCCATGTTGGCTCCCACATGTTCCACGATGATCTCATCGGATGAACCACGGTGTCGAGGATTCAATCAATCCCGTATGCAATTCCCTTTGTCAATCGGTATGTTACTTGCCCGAGATTCGATCGTCGGTATCCCAATACCTTGTTCAATCTCATTACCGACAAGTCTCTTTACTCGTACCGCAATGCATGATCCCGTGACTAACGCCTTAGTCACATTGAGCTCATTATGATGATGCATTACCGAGTGGGCCCAGAGATACCTCTCCGTCACACGGAGTGACAAATCCCAGTCTCGATCCGTGCCAACCCAACAGACACTTTCAGAGATACCCCGTAGTGCACCTTTATAGTCACCCAGTTACGTTGTGACGTTTGGCACACCCAAAGCACTCCTACGGTATCCGGGAGTTGCACGATCTCATGGTCTAAGGAAAAGATACTTGACATTGGAAAAGCTCTAGCAAACGAAACTACACGGTCTTTTATGCTATGCTGAGGATTGGGTCTTGTCCATCACATCATTCTCCTAATGATGTGATCCCGTTATCAATGACATCCAATGTCCATAGTCAGGAAACCATGACTATCTGTTGATCAACGAGCTAGTCAACTAGAGGCTTAATAGGGACACGTTGTAGTCTATGTATTCACACATGTATTACGATTTTCGGACAATACAATTATAGCATGAACAATAGACGATTATCATGAACAAAGAAATATAATAATAACCATTTATTATTGCCTCTAGGGCATATTTCCAACACCCTTTCCTCTTCAAGGAAAACCAACGCAGTGCTCAAGAGGTAGCATGCCCTGCCTAAAAAAGCAAGCAAAGATGATATGATTTGGTTTCAGTCTAGCAACTGCCAGTTTAACGGACCCTGGTACTAACCAGGTGTCAATATATAAATAAAATTACTAACATGTATCAGTTCATCATTTCATGTGAATGTTTGTCGACCATCATTGCCTTGGTCAAAAATGTTGTCTTCTTATGAACTGATAAAGCCAAAAAAGAATGTGCATTGTTGTTGTGCTCACTGCCCAGAAGAAGAATCCAGCCATAGTGAGGTGAGCACAAATAAGAGTTGGGGCAGAAAAATGTCCTTGTATTTCCTCTCATGCGACTGGCCAATTTTGTGTGTTCGTTTCATGCCCATAGTCTTGCAGGTTGTATGCGTGTCTGACATTTATATCTGGTTCCTTGTGTCTTTGTTTCATGTTTATTTCGGGTTTTCCTTTGTGGCCTCAAATTAAGTGCATCATTGATTCCATATTGAATAAATGACTGCAGTCTCAGTTTGCACTTTGTTCTGCAACATGAAAATTTGGACTGCTCCTCTTCATCTCCAGCCTCTGGTCCACTGCTTCTCTGGTTTTATAAAAAGGTAGATATTGTTCTTTTCCTAGCTCATTGGTACTTATAGCCTTATGGGAGGCTGATTCTTAAATTGGCTAATAAGCAAGACTTAAATGTAGATGATTGCCCTTTCTCACTCTTTAGCCTTATGGAAAAGACGTCTGTGTGGGCGCATGTCTTGCCATTCAATTAGGATTTAAAGTTAGGATCTCCTCTGATTTATTTACATACGTATCTTCCACTACCTAATCTTTCCCCGTCCTATATGCCATATATAATGCGGTTTGTCTCTGAGACACTATGAGATGATGCAGCTAATTAACTGTACTTCTACTTGCATGGACCAACATTACCTTTGAAACCGAATCAAGTTCACAATAGATGTAATATATATTACCTATGTTGGGATGAGGTGGTGCACGGCTATTCTCAAACTCTAATACACTGGCTTGTTTACTTTAAGTGGATGGTAATGATGCAGCTAATTAATTGTACTTCTATTTGTATGAACCATCATTACATTTGAAACTGAATCAAGTCAACAGTAGATGTAAAGGATTTTTTTCTGTCATGTTGTTTGTCAAAATGGTGCATGATACATATCATGCTCATTGATATGCACGTGGTTACAGTTACTGTTCTGATTACAAAAACACCCAGGCTCTCTCATGAGAAATACAAGATAACAAAAAACAGTTGGTTACTTCTCTCCGATTTCACATGGATAGTTGGATTTTGTGGTACATGTGTAGTTTTAGTTCTGGCGTAACTTTGATTGACTCCATGGTTAGTATTTTGCACACTGTTGGATGCTGAGTTCAGGTAAAAATATCATGCAGTATAAGTAAGAATACTAATGAGCTTTTGCTCATTCTAGGGCTGCAGTGACAACTAAGCATCCGATATATAATAACATCATGCAAGGGGCACGGAGCGTCGATCCAATATCCACCAGCGATGAAGGTATATTTGTACACAATATGTATATGGTACCGTCATCTTGGGCTTCCTCGGACTTCCTGTTTGACCTTTTTGCCTGTTCATATAATGTTGTGATTCGACGTGTTGATTGCCTTTCTAGCCGCTGGTTTCTTTTCTCTCTTTTTATGATTAGATTTTCAGGAAAATACCACTGTATGATTATATCAGTTTAACTCCAGTTCACATTCTTTACTTTGTCAAGTGCATGCTGTGGTTCATATAATAACTCCATTTCTGGATAGTTCACTTTGTCAAGTGCATGTTATGGTTCAGAGCAAAATTTAGTTTCCAATTATAATTCAGTGATGTTCTCACCTTAGATTTTATTTTGCGTAATTGTAGGAAGTGGGGATGGACATCCGTCGATCTGCCGTCCCTGCTTTGTGGAGGTATAATATTTCATAATGTGTCGTTAACATATCTCTGGAATAAGTTCTTATGTTCAGTACATATAATCTGGTTGATTATTTTTTAGGGGACTTCTTTGGAAAGGCTTCTACGGACTGTTTGAATTACTGCCTTAGGTTAATAGAATTTGAACATGTGACTTTATCTTAGTGTCAACCATCAAAGGAATTAGTGACCTGTTCTTAATGATATATAGAGGAGTAGGCAGTAGTGCATGATAATGATAAAAAATGCATCATGTGTGTGTGCAGGACACATGCCCATGATTCATAATGATTTGGGACAGTCTTAGAAGAAAATTTCCCATTGCTTTCATCCCATTTTCAGTGTTAATTGCAAAGTTCATCTGTTGGTGAAAGGAACCTGTACTCTTCTTTGTTTTGGTGCTCTGTCTCCCTACTTTTATGACAGAGAATGGTGTGGGTATACAATAAATGTTCACTACTCTTGTAACCCATGTATACTTATTGACAGGGTTTGTCTACACTTATCTTTAAGGCTACAACCTGGAGTCTCATGGGTGTGAAGATGATCTAGGGCATTGCTTTGTTAGGGGTTCACTTATGTACAGGAATGTCATGTTCTTTCCCGTGTAATATATTGTGGTTTTTTTCTACTCAACACCATCTGGACTATGTATTACTGTAACCTGCTCTATGTTTTGGGTCTGGGCACTGGACCATGGTGCTGGACAGGGCACGACGCCCTAAGACCGCTCTTTGGAATTCCAATATACTTGGAGATCGCTAGAAGTGAAAGTTGAGGACCAACATGTATGTTGTATCATGGATGTCCCCCTTCATAGCATTGTTTTATGAAATGCACTAACAGTCCGAGAAGGTTGCTCTGAGTATATTTGTTACAACAAAGTATGCTTTGGTATGAAACTTGCCAATGTTGTGTGATTAACCTTGATGTTTAGTACTGAATCATTAATAAGTGTTTACTAACCTCCTTTTGAGATGTTACCTTTGTAGTGAAGTTGTTTTTGTTATAACTTTAGCCTATGTTGGGTAGTTGCCTTGCTTATATATGGATGTGCTGCAAACTTTGTTTTAGATTAGGACATGTTCGTGCTATTAGTACTAAACTTAATGGAAGTGGTTACCTTTCGTGGTCTCATGACTCAATATCTTCTATTAGAAGTGAATGTTTCATCCTTCTTTTATTTTGTTATCCTATTTGAATAATTACGCTAAACCATGATTACTACTTGCTTGACCACATCGTTGGGACCGGCACCCTCGCGCCAAGGCGCGTTGCCGATCTAGTCGAGTATGTATGACAGTATGACACTTGGTCCAGATAGCTTGGTATAGTAACTAATGGGTCGCGGTCTAGGATTATTTATATTTCCTGCTTAGGTGATCCTTGGTCTTGTTTGATAGGTTTGGATGAGAAGAGATATTCTTAACTTGATCTTTTACCGAGTGTTGCTGACAAGAACTTGACCTATTCTCATGTGTTGTGCGTGCTAAGTGAAGATAGTAATATGACCGTTTGACCGATGAGCTTGATTATCTGATTTACAAGCAATTCCCTTTCTACGTTTCATGATGTGTGATGTATTAAACTTTCCTTGACATGCATGTGTTGTGCTTCAGATAGATGCACACGACAGTGACAAGTTATTGCCAAACTTTGGCCCAAGAGTGGCAAGACACCAAGGAGAGAAGTACCACCGATTGAAAGCAAGATTTGGAAGCACTATGTAAAAAGCAAGACTAGCCTGACATGCTACTTGTGTGATCTGTATGTTGGCCAAGTGCTTTCTACTCTCTCCGATCCAAAAAAAAGTGTCGTGGCTTCAACCAGGATACTTTTTTTTGGATCAGAGGGGGTAATTGATATGCCTGGTTTGTAATTGGGTTGGCTATTGAACTACTGTTGGCGAGTGCTTGTGCTTGGTTTGTTGGCTGCCGAAGTGTTGGATATTGAACTAGCTTTAAAATTGATCATGATTCATGTCCTTTTCTCCTTGTTTATCATCCTTGATCCATATAGATTTATATAATCGGTGATGATTTTTCGTGTATGCTAGACTTGGCTTCTTTAGCTTTGAAAAACAACAGGTTTTATTTGATATTTGCCATGTATGTAGAGAGATTTAAATGCCAAGTGTAGCTGATCTCATTTGTAAGGGGACATTTTTTCTAGATGATCTTGACTGTGATCCAGAATGAGGTGTGGATCATCTTGGAGAAGCGAGGCAACGATCAGTAGATGTGGGATGAGATCCAACCGTTGATTAGTTATTTTGATAGAGGGAGTAGTCAGTGTATGCTGAGGGGAGCTTACTCCTGGCTAGCTTGTTAATTATGTGAGGAAGCATATGTCATCCATGTCACTTCCCTAATTCATCCATTTCTGACCTATGCATATGAACAGCTTGCTGCCATTTCGTTCAAAGTAGCCAAAATGTCAAAAGAAAGAACGAACTGGCTGACTGCTCAGACAAACAACAGCAAAAAGAGAACGGAAGGAGAAAAAAGGGTTCAAATACAGTACTACTGTTGTGATTTTGCCAAAAACACATGTGCATTTTTTGGGTGTTTGCCGAAAATAACCAAAAAAAAAGTTTCCATCAGTTCATAACCTTTGCATTCTCAAAATGTAACTAAAAGAAATAAAAACACATTCTATCTTTTCCAGGCAGGTTCTGCATATGTGAGTTACTTTCTGTACGACGCCAGCTTGCCTAAATCCCATACGTCAAGATGACCAACTTATAATTTTCGCAAAAAAAAAGATGACCAACTTATAAGGGGTCCTTCCATAGACTTCAAAATGCTACAACCACGTAGAGAGGGGGAAGTTGTGCTATGGACACAAACCTATATAGCGTGTGCACTCGTGAATATATGCGTGACTTAGACTTAGGCCGCTTGGCGCTGCGTCACCGCCCCTTTTGTCTTTTTAAAACTTTTTTCACAACCACTTCATGGTAATCAAGATTTCTTATGAAGTTTTGGAGAGGTCATATAATTGTAGATTCCTTACAATGTTGTTATGGATGAACTTATCTATTCAACTTATATTCGCATGATAGCAATTTATATCCGAATGTTGTTACGAATGTTGCTTCTGGGCCTATTGATGTCGACTAAGTGAAAACTCTACAATGGTATACATTGTTAGGATAGGACATAAGATGAATTGGAACTATTGTGTATCCCTCTAGGTTGTGACGGTTACATGACGAATATCATCCAACACAAATATTCATCGTTGATCCAATGCCTACACACGAACCTCACGCACTGAAACATCTACCATGCAAAAAATAATAATTCGGAATGTTTTGATTTTTTTTCTATTATTTGTTTCGATTTTACTGTTCATGGCGGGTTTAGATGAGCTCGGGAGTCAAATCGCCCCTCTCCAAGAATAATCATATTATATATGATACATAAGAGTTATATATGTGCATTTTTTTCCAGTTTTACGAAGAAAAACTATATTTCAAAATAGACTTAACTCAAGTAACAAAACTATTCCAATTTGAATGGTACCTAAGTTTTTTTTAGGAAATCCATAGGAAATAATTGCAGTAAATGCAAGATGGGACATCTTGGATATGTTGGGACATCTTGGATACGGTCTTGAAGGAGTTTGAGCAAGATTTCCAAATTGAGACATATGGATAGAGCTCCTAATTAAAACGACAAGACTGATGATCCAATCGATAGCGTTAAAATGGGCACACCACGTGGTTTCAATGCAGTTGGTTGCTAGAGACGTACCACCTAAAAATAGTAATGCACGGTGTGATGTCTGTTTGGTATTAGGCTCGGACTATCGGCACCCATTCATCAGGTGAATAGGAGTAGTGACAATGTTTCTAAGATAATGGCTTCAGACTACCTGATGTATTACTCCCTTCGTCCGGAAATACTTGTCATCAAAATGGATAGAAAGAGATGCGTCTAGAACTAAAATACGTCTAAATACAACCTTTTTTATCCATTTTGATGACAAGTATTTCCGGCCGGAGGGAGTACTTTTTAAGGTTTTTTATAATAATTAATAAAATAGCTGCATGTCCAGATGAAGAGGTCGGGGATCATCCTCCTTTTCTAAAAAAAGGACTTCATCAAACATTTTTGTTGTAGGTAGTAACTCTCTGTCCGAGCATTAATGTTTTCGGGTCATCTATGTTGTTTACGTTTACGATGATGTCTGCGGATTTCTGTTATGACAGCTAGGGCGTTTGTGTTCCACTCAACGTCCCAACCAACAGAACTACAGTGCTTAATTTCCCTCAAAGTAACAAACACGTGCATAACAGCGAGAGCTCTTTGTATCGTATCTACATACATGGAGAAGACCATCAAGTTCAGATGGTCAGATGAAATTACAATAAAAGAATAGACACTGCGCGTATAGAAAGGATATAGAGTTGGTCATATAATTACGGTTACATGCTAACTACATTCTATGCTGGAGTCTTTACTGTCGGCATAAGAGGGTTAACACTAGTAGAAAAAGAGGCTTCCATACGCCCCCATTAGTCCCCAAAATAATCGAACCGCGACCAAAGGGGTCTTTAGTCGCGGTTCGGGAGGAGACCCGCGACCAACTATCTGGGCCCAGCGCGCTCGGTCGACAGCTGGCGGACGGGAGGGGCTTTAGTCCCGGTTGGCCTGGCCAACCGGGACTAAAGGTCCTCAGGCTGGCCCGAAGGCCTTTAGTCGCGGTTGGCCAGACCAACCGGGACTAAAGGTTAGTCCTTTAGTCGTGGTTGGCCAGACCAACCGGGACTAAAGGTTAGTCCTTTAGTCGCGGTTGGCCAGACCAACCGGGACTAAAGGTTAGTCCTTTAGTCGCGGTTGGCCAGACCAACCGGTACTAAAGGGCCCATCATACTCTACCCCCCCCCCCCCCCAGTGGACCGCCTTTTCAGTTTTAGAAAAACCAAAAGAAAATGATGGAAATGTCAAAAAAATAAAATAAAATAAGTTTCTCATGTGATATGTGGTCTAGTTGTTGGGAAAATTAACAAATATGAATTTCGACTTTATTTGCAAAATCTCTCTGGAAATTCTTAAAATGGGCATAACTTTTGCATACGAACTCGGATGAAAAAGTTTTTTATATGAAAAATCATCTACTCGAAAAGTTACATCCGAATTTCATCGGGGGAACCCCATTAAACATTTTCAAAATCCTCAAAAACCTAACAGAAAAAAGATACGGGGCTTTTAAGATCTGGAGAGGCAAAAAATTCAAAAAAATTCAAATTGTGGTCAAACTGTGGTCAAACAATGGTCAAACTAATTATTCTAGAATATTAGTGTTACTAAATAATTATTTCAGATTTTTTTAAATTTTGGTCAAATCTGGTCAAACAGTGGTCAAACAATGGTCAAACTAATTATTCCAGAAATATTAGTGTTACTAAATAATTATTGTTTTTTAAAACAATAGTTTCAAACTCAAACAGTGAAATGTGTCACTTCATGCTCAAGCTAAATTCCTGAGGGTTAATAGAATTGACATCCTACTATTGTCAGGAAAACAACAAGTGCATACTTGGAAACGAGGGAGAATAGAACCCGGAAGTTAAGCGTGCTCAGGCTGGAGTAGTGAGAGGATGGGTGACCGTCCGGGAAGTTAGATGATTTGGAATGATGAGGGGTGATTAGAGATTAGAGGATAAAAAAAATTCGCAAAAAAACCAGGTTTAAACCTGCGGAGGAGGCCTTTAGTCCAGGTTAGCCACGAGAACCGGGACTAAAGCCTTTAGTCGCGGTTCGTAAGAGGCGCGACTAAAGGGGGGGTCTTTAGTCGCGCATATTTAGTCTCGGTTGCACAGCCGGGACTAAAGGCCTTTGCGAACCGGGACTAAAGGCCTTTTTTCTACCAGTGTAACCAGACTAACATAATTTCTCACCATATGTCATTGGTTTAAATAATGGGCTACGACAACCTAGGCTTGGCGCTGAATTAACGCTATAGCGTGCTAAATTAACGCTAAATTATACATGACGCGTGTAGTGCGAGGTCCGTCCAAACGCTATAGCGACCGTGTAGCATTGAAATAGCGCACTATTTAAAACTATGCCATATGTTTTGGCGGTAGTGGGACAAACGGGTTACCAATAAGGGATGGGTTACTGTTTCCATATTCTTCTATTATATGAGTTCAAATTGGTCCTTAATTTCAATTTGAGAATTTAAAACTACAAAGCCAACTAAACAACAAGAATACTCATATTATATGATACATAATTAAGGGTTATATACGTACCAACATTTTATTTTATTTTTCAGTTTTATAAAGAAAGCTATATTTCAAAATAAATTTAACTCAAATAACAAAACAATTCCAATTTGAATGGTACCTCAGATTTTTATTTTGAAGGATCCCCTTAGAAATAATCACAGTAAATGCAAGATGGGACATCTTGGATACGGTCCTTCAAGGGTTTGAGCAAGATTTCCAAATGGGGACTTATGGATAGATCTCCTAATTAAAACAACAAGACATATGACCCCATCGATAGCGTCAAAATGGGCACACCACGTGTTTTCAATGCAGTTGATTGCTAGTAGAGATGTACTACCTAAAAATAATAAATGCATGGTGTACATATATATATATTGGTGCTCTGGCTCAAGCAGTTAACAAATACACAACACCGCCTTCAGAGATATACAACGCAATGGCAGCTCAAGCCCCGACTATGGCAGTCCCTACGGACGCCCAGCTGATTCAGGCGCAGGCTGGCCTATGGCGCCATAGCCTGTGCCACCTCACAGCCATAGCACTCAGGTGCGCCGTCCAGCTCGGTATCCCTACTGCGATTCACCGACTCGGCGGCACAAGTTGCCTGATCTTGTCACTGCACTGTCCCTCCCACCATCTAAGACGCCATACCTTGGCCGTGTCTTGCGGTTGTTGCCCACATCAGGCGCCTTAGCGTCCCCTGAGGAGGGGATCTACTCCCTCGTCCCGCTATCATACCTCCTGGTGGATGGTGTATTCATTGATGGTGAGGCCAGCCAGAAGGCCATTGTGCTTGCCACGACCTCAAGACATTACATAGAGGTGACCTTGGGGCTAGCTGACTGGTTCAAGAAGGACATTGCACCACCGCCATCACCATTTGAAGATGTGCATGGTGCCACACTCTTCGAGGAGAGTATGGCGCTCCTCGACCCAGAGTCAGACAAGGTGTTCCATGAAGCTTTGGCTGCCCATGACCATTTGGGGATCGGCACCATATTACGGGAATGCCATGACTTATTCAAGGGGGTGCAGTCACTCACCGACTGTTTTGGTGGTGATGGAACGACGGCTAGGGCTATTTTCAAGGCCTTCCCGCATATCAAGTGCAATGTGTTGGACCTTCCGAGGGTGATCGAGAAAGTCCCAAGTGATGGTATAGTTAACTATGTCGCTAGTGACCTATTCCATACCATTCCACCTGCTCAAGCTGTGATGCTTAAGGTATGAAGTGTTGTCTTTGTAAACTTTTCCAAAACAATTTTCCAAAACAAATGCAGGAAGAATGTGTACCTGGGCCATCGTCAATTTCTTCCGACCAACCATCAATGTCGAAAGAAAGGCAAGCATTTCAAAGGCGAGGCAGATCACCGGAAGAAGCCCGCCATGCATACCGGTGATCACGTACTTGTTGGGGAACGTAGCAATAATTCAAAATTTTCCTACGTGACACCAAGATCAATCTAGGAGATGCTAGCAACGAGAGAGAGGAGTGCATCTACATACCCTTGTAGATCGCGAGCGAAAGCGTTCAAGAGAACGGGGTTGATGGAGTCGTACTCGTCGTGATCCAAATCACCGATGATCCTAGCGCCGAACAGACGGCACCTCCGCGTTCAACACACGTACGGAGCAGCAACGTCTCCTCCTTCTTGATCCAGCAAGGGGGGAGGAGAGGTTGATGGAGATCCAGCAGCACGACGGCGTGGTGGTGGAAGTAGCGGGATTCCAACAGGGCTTCGCCAAGCGCTGCGGGAGGAGGGAGATGTGTCACGGGAGGGAGAGGGAGGTGCCAGGGCTTGGGTTATGGCTGCCCTCCCTCCCCCCACTATATATAGGGCCAAGGGAGAGGGGGGCGCAGCCTTGGCCCTTCCTCCAAGGAAGGGTGTGGCCAGGGAGGAGTCCATCCTCCCCAAGGCACCTAGGAGGTGCCTTCCCCCTTTAGGACTCTCCCTTTCCCTTATCTCTTGGCGCATGGGCCTCTTGGGGCTGGTGCCCTTGGCCCATATAGGCCAAGGCGCACACCCCTACAGCCCATGTGCCCCCCCGGGGCAGGTGGACCCCTCTGGTGGACCCCCGGACCCCTTTCGGCACTCCCGGTACAATACCGATAATGCACGAAACTTTTCCGGCGACCAAAATAAGACTTCCCATATATAAATCTTTACCTCCGGACCATTCCGGAACTCCTCGTGACGTCCGGGATCTCATCCGGGACTCCGAACAACTTTCGGGTTACCGCATACTAATATCTCTATAACCCTAGCGTCACCGAACCTTAAGTGTGTAGACCCTACGGGTTCGGGAGACACGCAGACATGACCGAGACGACTCTCCGGTCAATAACCAACAGCGGGATCTGGATACCCATGTTGGCTCCCACATGCTCCTCGATGATCTCATCGGATGAACCACGATGTCGAAGATTCAATCAATCCCGTATACAATTCCCTTTGTCTATCGGTATGTTACTTGCCCGAGATTCGATCGTCGGTATCCCAATACCTTGTTCAATCTCGTTACCGGCAAGTCACTTTACTCGTACCATAATGCATGATCCCGTGACTAACTCCTTAGTCACATTGAGCTCATTATGATGATGCATTACCGAGTGGGCCCAGAGATACCTCTCCGTCATACGGAGTGACAAATCCCAGTCTCGATTCGTGCCAACCCAACAGACACTTTCGGAGATACCTGTAATGCACCTTTATAGCCACCCAGTTACGTTGTGACGTTTGGTACACCCAAAGCATTCCTACGGTATCCGGGAGTTGCACAATCTCATGGTCTAAGGAAATGATACTTGACATTAGAAAAGCTCTTAGCAAACGAACTACACGATCTTGTGCTATGCTTAGGATTGGGCCTTGTCCATCACATCATTCTCCTAATGATGTGATCCCGTTATCAATGACATCCAATGTCCATGGTCAGGAAACCATAACCATCTATTGATCAACGAGCTAGTCAACTAGAGGCTTACTAGGGACATGTTGTGGTCTATGTATTCACACATGTATTACGGTTTCCAGTTAATACAATTATAGCATGAACAATAGACAATTATCATGAACAAGGAAATAAAATAATAACCATTTTATTATTGCCTCTAGGGCATATTTCCAACAGTACTTGCTATGGTCAATGATTTACACGTAATCTTTGGAAAGGGTCCCGGCGGACTAGCTGTTCCGAATGACGCTGAGGGACACGAACTCATGTGGAAGAAGAAATCTATATTTTGGGGCCTACCCTACTGGAAAGACCTAGAGGTCCGCTCTTCAATCGACGTGATGCACGTGACGAAGAACCTTTGCGTGAACCTGCTAGGCTTCTTGGGCGTGTATGGGAAGACAAAAGATACACCTGAGGCACGGGAGGACCTGCAACGTTTGCACGAAAAAGACGGCATGCCTCCGAAGCAGTATGAAGGTCCTGCCAGCTACGCTCTTACGAAAGAAGAGAAAGAAATCTTCTTTGAATGCCTGCTCAGTATGAAGGTCCCGAGTGGCTTCTCGTCGAATATAAAGGGAATAATAAATATGCCAGAGAAAAAGTTCCAGAACCTAAAGTCTCATGACTGCCACGTGATTATGACGCAACTGCTTCCGGTTGCATTGAGGGGGCTTCTACCGGAAAACGTCCGATTAGCCATTGTGAAGCTATGTGCATTCCTCAATGCAATCTCTCAGAAGGTGATCGATCCAGAAATCATACCAAGGCTAAGGAGTGATGTGGCGCAATGTGTTGTCAGTTTCGAGCTGGTGTTCCCACCATCCTTCTTCAATATCATGACGCACGTTCTAGTTCATCTAGTCGACGAGATTGTCATTCTGGGGCCCGTATTTCTACACAATATGTTCCCCTTTGAGAGGTTCATGGGAGTCCTAAAGAAATATGTCCGTAACCGCGCTAGGCCAGAAGGAAGCATCTCCATGGGCCATCAAACAGAGGATGTCATTGGGTTTTGTGTTGACTTCATTCCTGGCATTAAGAAGATAGGTCTCCCTAAATCGCGGTATGAGGGGAGACTGACTGGAAAAGGCACGCTAGGAGCGGACTCAATAATATGCAGGGACGGGCATTCTTGGTCTCAAGCACACTACACGGTTCTACAGAACTCTACCTTGGTGACCCCGTATGTCGATGAACACAAGAATAGTCTGCGCTCCAAACACCCGAAGCAGTGTGACGACTGGATTACATGTGAACACATCAGGACTTTCAGCAGTTGGTTGGAAACACGTCTCAGAGGTGACACCACTGTTTGTGATGAGTTGTACTCGTTGTCTAGGGGACCATCTTCGACTGTATTGACTTACAAATGATACGAGATAAATGGGAATACATTTTACACGATCGCCCAAGATCAAAAGAGCACCAACCAAAACAGCGGTGTCCGCTTTGATGCAGCAACCGAGAGGGGAAAGGACACATATTATGTTTACATAATGGACATATGGGAACTTGACTACGGACATGATTTTAAGGTCCCTTTGTTTAAGTGCAAATGGGTCAATCTGTCAGGAGGTGGGGTACAGGTAGACCCACAGTACGGAATGACAACAGTGGATCTAAACAATCTTGGGTACACTAACGAACCATTCGTCCTAGCCAATGATGTGGCACAGGTTATCTATGTGAAGGACATGTCTACCAGACCGAGAAAAAGAAAAGATAAGGAAGCGAATACATCATACGGTGAGCCAAAGCGCCACATAGTTCTTTCAGGAAAAAGGGACATTGTGGGAGTGGAGGGCAAGACAGACATGTCTGAAGATTATGAAAAGTTTCATGAAATTCCTCCCTTCAAAGTCAAGGCTGACCCAAGCATCCTGATAAACGATGAAGATTATCCATGGTTACGGCGCAATAAGCAAATGACACAAGCGAAGAAAAAGTGAATACTTTCTCCCGCAACTATTATGATGATACCATGCCAACTTTGTAACAGACGAGTATGATACCATTGTCCGTTTTGTACACGAAGTGCATCCAGTTTTTGCCGTAACCTCTCAACTTTCTTGCACATGCTATGTGGATGAAATGATGATAACATGCCAACTTTCAACCTTTTCAGAGTTCATTTGAAATGCTTTTCAATTTCAGGGTCTTATAGCTCAAAATAATCAATAAATGCATGAAAAATAACAAATGAAGTCAGAAAGGGTTGAAAATTAATGATGTGGCTTTGAATGGTGCATTTTGAACACACAAAAAGTCTGAAAATAATCAGTAAATGCATGAAAAATGGTGCATGAAAAATAACAGATAAAATAAATAAGTAATTAGAAACAAAATAATATAAACTTTAATAAAATATATAAGTAGAAACAAAATAAAATAAACTTTAATAACATAAATAAAATTTATGAAACTAAAATTATCAAAGTATTTTCTGTTCAAAACATTATAAGCAACCTCTAGTATTATTGAAACTAAAATTATATAAAATTGATGCAACTAAAATTATCAAAGTATTTTCTGTTCAAAATCATTGAAAGCAAAAATAATTTTCATAAAGAACTTTTTTTGTTAGAAACTTTAATAGCAAAAATAATTATCATAAAGTAAAATAAATAAGTAATTAGAAACAAAATAAAATAATATAAATAAGTTTTTTGTTGTAAGTAGAAACAAAACAAAATAAATAAAGCAAAAAAGAAAACAAAAAACAGGCAAAAAATAAAATTTATGCCACCTACTAGGCCACCACGGCCTGAATACGACTAGAAACCCATCCATGGGCCAGGATTCAGGCCCACAGAAGGCCCAGTAGGCCCACACGCATGTACAGAGAGGTTAGGCCCGTAAGCCTGCTTTAGAGAGGAGCTCGACAGCTCAGGCGCACCGCACCTTATAAACAGGTGCGGCTCTCTCTCAGCTAGCGAGGTGGGACTAAACTCCCACCATCACGCCGTTGTGCAAGGCTTTCCGTCCCGGTTGGTGGCACCAACCGGGACTAAAGGGTGCCTTTGGTCCCGGTTAGTGGCACCAACCGGGACCAATGCCCCCCTTTAGTGCCGGTTGGTGCCACCAACCGGGACTAAAGGTAGCATTGGTCCCGGTTGGTGCCACCAACCGGTACCAATGCTCTTTGTATATAAGCAAACACTTAGCAGTTTTGACCAAATCCATCACTTCTTCACCCCCCGACGCCCCTGCTCCTCCTCGCCGTCGCCGCCCGACGCCCCTGCTTCACGTTGCCGCCGCCGCCACCGATGTCGTCAGGCTGCTCGACGTCGCCGTCGCCGCCGCCACCGACGCCGTCAGGCTGCTCAACGTCGCCGCCGCTTTCGCCCTCTGCCCCGACGCCCCTGCTCCTCCGAGTCGCCGTCGCCGCCCTCTGCCGTCGCCGTCGCCCCTGCTCCACCGTGCCTCGCCGCCCCCTGTGAGCACGAGCCTGCTCCCGCGCCCCTCCCCTATCCCGCGCCCCTGCGCCCCGCCCCGCCGGCGCCGGCGCCGGCCCCTCCGTCGTGCCCCTCCGCCCCTGCGCGGTGCACTTAGATGTTTTTACATGTTTTTTAGATTATTTTAGTTTATGTTTAGTTTAGTTTTAAGATTAGGAAAATTTCAGATGTGTAGTAATATTTATTTAGATGTGTAGTTAATTTAGATGTTGTAATTTGTTCATAAAAATTGTGCACTTTTGTATAGAAACTTTATTTTTTTCATATGTACGAAAATGTAGAGTGAAAACGAAAACAAACATATAAGAAAAAACAAAGGAAAACATGAAGAAAGAAAAGAAAACCGCCGGCCACCACCGCATTTTCATAAAGTGTTTCCACCGAGTCCACGTCGCACCGATCGAGCACCCCCCGTCGTCGCCATCGCCAGACGCCCCCGCTGTGAGCCGCCGCGCCGGTCCGGCTCTGTTTTTATTTTGTATTAGATTAGTTTTTTGTTCATATATATAAAATGTATATTTGTATGTATGTGGTTATATGTAAGTTCAGAGCATGTTTTTTATTAGATTAATTTCTTATTAGATTTATTACATTAATTTTTTTGTTCACAACATGTTTTTGTTCGTATATGTATTTTTTTGTTCATATGTGTATTAATGTTTTTGTTGTATATATGTAATTTTTTTCAATGTATATATGTATGTGGTAGCTATATATGCATGATGAGGGGGGTGGGGTCGATATACCCCCTCCCCGATAATTTCAACATGAGGGGAGGTCGATACCCCCTCCCCGATAACATTTTTTAGAAAAGTTTTATATATCTAGCTAGGAAGAAAGGAAGAAGGAATGAACTAAGAAGAGGATTAAGAAGAAAAATAAGAGGAGAAGAAGAAGGAATAGAGGAGAAGAAGAAAAAATAGACTTCTCCTTTTTTTCTTCTTCTCCACTTTTTTGATCTTCAACTTCCTCTTCTTAATTTTTATCGGGAACTCCATTCCAAAATAATTTCGACATGATGGGCGGTCGATATATATACCCCCTCTCGACTGTGATAACTTATACCACGGGAGCACCCCCCCCCCCGGCCCTCTCGCTCGACCAAAACTCTCGAGGACACCCAAACCCTAGGAAAAAACGATGTCGGTCTCCTACCCCCTCCCGCCGCGCCCCTACCCTTGAAGCGTTGCCGAGGCCACCCAAACCCGGAATAAGCTAGGTCTACGTTTGCACTAATATATCCACCTGCTGTCATGTTTGTGTAATAATTGCCATGTTGTAATATTTGCAGAAACAATGAAGCACAGACGAGACGAGGAAGCAGAAGAGGTGTTGGGGGACATAATCTTAGCCGGAGGTGATATCTTGTCGTATCTTAACAACAATGATGGTCTGAAAGAACAGGGTGAAGAAGCAGGCTACGGTGATTGAAGAGTGGAGGAGGAAAGACATGATTATGATGGCTCCGGTGACCCAATGCTGGTGCAAGAAGGAGCCCGTGGTGACGGCTCCGGGGACCGAACAGAGTCCGGCCAGATAAATATATTAGTTAAGCCTGTGCTGACTAGCTAATTGATGCATTCATTGTTTTGGTATGTACACATATTAATTAACTCTCGTCTTTCTTCTTTTTTCTAGCCCTCCGGATCGAGCACAACTTCGGTAAAGAGACGAGGCCCGAAGAGAAAGTTGCGCTCGGATGAAAGGTTTGAGATCACAGCAATCGCGCGCGACGGCCAACCGATTGAACCCATCCGGACAAAGGAAGCATTTGCGGCTCAGTGCGGGGTTCTTGTTAGGGACAAGATCCCGATCAGCATCCACCAATGGTAAAAGCCTAACAAGGAAGACCCTGAGGTGTCTTATGTCAATGATATGCAGAAAGATGATCTTTGGACTGAGCTGAAGGCAAATTTCATCCTACCGCCAGAGGAGGATCCGGATAAGCTAGTTAAAGAGCAATTAATCAAGTCTCATGCTCTTAAGAAGATGGCAGACCTATTCAGGAGGTGGAAGAATGAGCTGAAAACGTTTGTCGACAAAGAAGAGACACCAGAATTCATCAGCCGGTATGAGAAGATCAGAGATCACTGGCCCGCATTTGTGGCTCACAAGACATCGGAAAAGAGTAAGAAGATGTCAGCGACAAACAAGAAGAATGCTGCGAAGAAGAAGCTTCACCATCGCACGGGGTCAGGTGGCTACCTCAAAGCCCGGCCTAAGTGGGCCAAGGCTGAGAATGATCTGCTTGATAAAGGGATCGAACCAGAGACAATGAACTGGCCAGACCGTTGCCGGACTTGGTTCTTCGGGGCTGGCGGAAAATTGGACCCTGTATCAGGGAGGTGCGTTTGGACGGACGAGCTTTTGAGAATACCAGTCAAGAGGCTTCAGCACTATATCGATGCAGCGCAGCAAGGGACGTTCGTTCCAGACAGAGAGAACGACGAGCTCACAATGGCCCTCGGGAATCCTGAGCACCCTGGATGGACACGAGGCACGCCAGGCTCCGTTCCGTGGAAGGCTGGTTTTCCGGACGCAGGCGGTTACAAAAGCCAGGAGAGGAGGAAAAAAGTGGAGCAGACCCAAATTCAGAAGCTGCACGAAAGGGTTCAAGCGCTAGAGGAACGAGACGGCAATCGACATGCCGAAACTACCCCTGAAGCTACCCCGCCATCTCAGCGGAGAAGCAGCGTGGCTTCCACCGAGCTGCTTCAGCAGGAGCATGTCTTGAAGGCTCCTGCTAGCTACCCCGTGGATGCTATCACGGAGTCTCAACATTGCCACCTTATGACGCAATGACAGAACTTCAAAGTCAAGGCGGCTGTTGGCTCTGTTTTACCTCCTGAACCCGGCGCAACCTACCACTGCCGGCCGATTCCAGAAGGATATGCTAGGGTGATGGTGGATGAAATAACGGAGGGATTTGAGGACCTCAGGATTGACCACCCTACCGGTGAAGGGGAGACTCGGCTGGGTTCTGCTCTGAAGACTCCATGCCTATGGCGGAAGGAGCTCATCAACCTTCCGAACTGGACGCCTCCGGCGAGTAAGGGCACTCCGCCTCCTCCTCCGGCGAGTGATCAAGGCACTCAGCCTCCTTCTCCGGTGTGTGGCGGCACTCCGCCTCCTCCTCCTCCGGCGAGTGATCAGGGCACTCAGCCTCCTTCTCCGGCGCGTGGCGGCACTCCGCCTCCTTCTCCGCCTGCGCCGGCGTGCCAGAGCAGCCAGCCTCCTCCTTCTCCGCCTCGTCAGCAAGGGCGGAAGAGACCCGCCGCCGCTCCGGCTGCTCTGGTGCGTCATAGTCCTTCTCCTCCGCCTCGTAAGCAAGGAAAGAAGACAGTCGCAGCCGCTCCGTCTGCTCTGCCGGCGTCTAGCAGTACAGCCAGAGGCGGGAGGCAATACAGATTCGGTCCTTCTCTGAAGACTCCAGAGAAGTTACCATACGAGAGGACCGAGGAGGAAACCAGGAAGATCGTGCGAGCCGAAGTGACGAACTTCTTTGAAGGGGTGAAAGCAAATAAACATCCACCTCCGGAGGAGAAGGTAGATCCGGTGAAAGCGAAGCGCACTCTGGCTGCCCTGACAAAACCACCAAAGTCTCCGCCGAAAGGAAACTATGAGCGCATTATTGCAAAGACATTTGCCGAAGCGGAGCGGTCGGGAAGTAGTGTCAGTGATCAAAGGTTAAAAGAACGACGAGCTGGGAAAAAAATTGCCCAGCTCGGCGAACAAGCGAACCAATCGTGCCCCCCGCTCAAGGTGTCTAGCGACATCGTCGCTAATGATCCAAGGATGGTGCCCGGTTATAGCAATCTTGGAGATTACCTGCCCGACGATGTACATTATGATATCTTGGAGGTGGAAGAACACAAATACCATTACGGGAAGCCTCTCGTCAAAGATGAAAGATCTCAAACAATGATGATGCAAAGATTACATGATTGGTACATGAAAACCTGCAGAGAGTCTGGGGGGAGGAATACTTTGACGCTAAGAGTTAAACCGGAGCATGACCTCGTTGGAATTGAACTGTTGAATGTTTCATTTGAGGAGTTCTTCCAGTTTTTCAATCAAAAGGCCCTCGATAAATCAACGATCACTTGCTACTGTCTGTAAGTAGTACTACTTCTGTCATTAAGTCTCTCTATATAGGTCAGCTCTTTCATTGCATGTATTTATAATTATCCTCACTATATTATGCAGATTGAAGATCGCCGAATTGAAGAAAAGACAAATCGGTGAGATTGGGTTCATTAACACAAATCTCATAGATGCAACTGAGGTTAAATATCATGCCGAAAATACCGAGGCCAACTTGCTACGATCGTTGGTAATAAATGAAAACAAAGATATAATACTCTTTCCTTACAACTTCAAGTGAGTGTTACTGTCTTGTGCATATTCGGTTTCCCTTATTAGTCCAGATTATAGTAATGTAATTGATGACTTATGCATGCGTGCGCAGCTTTCACTATATTCTCCTAGAGATTAAGCTTGAGCAGGGAGTAGTAACCGTCTTAGACTCGAGACGAAAAGATCCCCAGGACTATGCGGACATGACTCAAATGCTCGAGAAGTAAGTTAAATCGATCATTATCCACCATATCAGCAACTTTGTTCATTTCCTGATATCAAGTAATTGTTTTCTTTGTCTGGCAGGGTTTGGAGAAAATTCACCAAAAAAGCTCCGGGACTGCCAAGAAGCTGCAATTTAAACACCCGAAAGTAAGTACTATAGTAGCATGTTCCGCGCATCTCCTAGTGATTCAAGCGCTAGTTTCATCAATACCATTTAGCATGCTTGCTTATCAGTTTGATTGACCTCTATTTCTTGTAAAGTGGTTGTGGCAGGAACCCGGGAATAATTACTGTGGATACTACGTTTGCGAGTCCATCCGCTACACGACCTGTGGGCGGGGCTACTCTGACGAACAATATGAAGTGCGTAAGCAATAATATTCACAATTTTATTTTATTACCATCATTTGTGTTGAGTTTCATTTATTCATATATATATGTATTGACCCCCTTCTTCAAATTAGATCTTTCGGAAGCGAGATGAACTCCTAGCACTAGATCGTATGCGAGCAATTCAAGAGGAATTGGCGGCATTCTTCCTTGACCACGTGATCGCTGAAAACAGAGAATACTATGTGGACCCTGTGTTCTTACAATTTAATTAGGAGATTATATTGTAAGAGATAATTATTGTATATATGTAGCCGGTAGTGTCGGATAGATATACGAGAAATTGTTGTTCGGCCAATCTCTCGGAGAAGGAGAGGTGGTCGATATCACTTCTCTCTGTATGCATATGTTCATGACGATCTTCTGTTTCCTTCATTTGATTACTAGCTAGCGTGTCTAGTCCTCTTCATACGTATATAGTACGTAGCGTCGACCAAGCACGGAGATAAGAGAGGACACTTCTCTCTATTAATTAGCTAGCTAACACAATATATGAAACACCTAAATTAACCCCCCAAAACCCCCAAACCCCCCCCCCCTTTAAAAAAAACAAAAACCCCAGCCCCTGAAATGCTGACGCGTGGATGCCTATTGGTCCCGGTTAGTGCCACCAACCGGGACCAAAGGCCCTCCTGCCTGGGCTCGCCGCACCAGCCACGTGGAGGCCCATCTGTCCCGGTTCGTGTAAGAACCGGGACTAAAGGGTTAGGGCATTAGTAACGACCCTTTAGTCCCGGTTCAAAAACCGGGACAAAAGGCCCTTACCAACCGGGACAATAGGCCCTTTTTCTACTAGTGGATGCAGATTGTGGTCTGCATCAACGACATCTGAAAGATGGTACGTGTGCTGAGTTCGTGGTTAATGGACGGTATGTATGGTTTTCTCCTTCGGCATCTTAGTCGTGGTGGGGTGCCAGATCTGGAGTCCGATGGCGTGTCCGGGGTGTTGCCCAGGTTTGATTCGTTCAACGGTAACGGCTTCATCTTTGGTGAGCCACCTTGGGGGTCCGTAAAGTTGCATATTAGCGATGGAGCCGCGTCAAGCTTGAGTGAGGAGGTGACCCGACATTTTTTTCTTTGGTAGCTGCTGCGGTGGTACCGGAGGCAGGTGACAGGCGTTGGTGTCAAGCTGAGCGACATTCTGCTATCTTTTCAGTTTTGTCGGTCTTTATGTGACTTGCAATTTAATTTTTATGATATGAAAGAGACATGTATTATCATGTAAAAAAATCTCATTAGTTGATGACGATATATTTCCATTTTCTAGGAAAGGAATGGTAATTATGTATGTGCAGTAAAAAGTAGTGTCGTGGCGATAGCCATCGTTAATTATAAAGCCATCGAACAACAGTATGGAGATGGACTATGGCGTCACTTTGGTACCATATACTCCCTTTGTTTCAGAATATAAGATGTATTGATTTTCGTGCAAGTTAATTATTTACATTTTTATCAAAATTATAGAATAAAATAATAAAACCTGTGATACCTAATAGATAAAATATGAAACTAGTTTTCATGATGGATCGAATGATATAAATTTCATATTGTGGATATTGATATATTTTTCTAAAAGTCAGTAAAACATGCACTCGTTTGACTTTTGAAAAAAGCAAATACATCTTACATAAAGGAATGGAGGTAGTATGTAAGAAAAAAAATTACATGCAACCATATGCAGTGTCCACCCGCAAAATAAGTAAATAATAATATGCAGTGTCGCTACTGTTTTGCTAAATGATAAGATGCTATTGTTCCTCGTTAAAAAAGAAGAAGATAAGATGCTATTATTATAAACCAGCGATGGTACTTAAACCTTTTCCCACATTAATGGTGTGCCTAGCTTTAGCCGTAAGTGCCGAGGATTAATTTATTTTCTTAATTCATGTGGCTAAAGCTGGCAGACCATCTACGTATTGTACACAATCTGTTATTTGAGGTCTAGATTAGTCCGTTACTTTATCTCATTCTTTGTTCACTCTCGCGTCATCTTCACACATACCTAAATTATTCCCCTTCCTCCTTCAAAACTTGATAAGCAACGTATTGTCGGAACAATTTTTTGCCTTACTTTATAAATAAAGCTAAAATGTCCAAACCGATACAAGGTGATGAGAAAATTCTTTTACAAAGCAAGTTAAAATAAAATCGACATCAGAGAGAGGAGCGAAGAAGCCACAAACTCAAAGCCAAGCAAGAAAACACGAGAAGTCACACCCAACAATAAGTACCCCAGACCATAGACTAGGAATGACAAATGCGCCTCCTTGAGAAACCACTAAACTGTTACGCGCCGCGCACAACCAAGCAACCACCTGAGAGTGCCGCCACGCCCTCTAGATTCGAATCGTGGAGCGCCGACCTGCATGCGGATAGTGAGGACTGAGAACGCTAAAAATTATTATGTTTTAAAGGTAGGAGACCAACAAGATCGCCCCATGCCAGAATTGAAGAAACTTCACTTCAGGATCCATGCCCGAAGATGCCGGCATATTGCAACCTGATGTTACCTGAGCTCCACATTACCCCAAGAGGATAACAATGCAGCGTTCTGCCACTGGGTAGGCTGCAAAGAAGGACTGGGGTTTTCATCCGGAGCCCTGGCACGAGGAGGGGAACCATGACGACACCTTCAAGAGAGACTCAACACCCACAAGCATTGCCGACAGCGCCGTACCGCGGAGCTTTCACTCGGAGTCACAAGAGGTACCAAGGTCACAAACCCAACCCAAGGGAAGGACCACTGCTGCTGGAACAAGACTCCATAACAAGACCACAGAGTCGCCACCACAAAAGCACCGACAACACTGGGATCACCCTCCACCCCACTCCTCACCATCCACACAACCAAGGAGAGATGCCACCACCATTGCAACGCTGCTCACCGTAGAGCTAACCGCTCAGCCTCACCTACCGGGGCTGTCGCCGGGCATCCAAGACCGACTCTGCACTAACAACAAGACACCAGGCCGTCGGAAAAGGCACCTTGGCATGGACAACGCTAGCACGGGACCGTCGTGTTGCAACACAACATTGGTCAGGATCGAACATCACCAATGTCGGCCCACGATTAGAGGAATACCTAGCCCAAGACCTAGATCGCACCTGGATCCAACCTCCACAGTAAAATCTCGCCAAGGATGGGGATCACCGACGGCAGGCAACACCACGTCCCGGGCTACCTTCCCACAACGCAACGCCGAGGCACCACCGTCACATGTCGCGCAGCCGAGGTAGTAGGCCTGCACTGACCCAATCTAGCCCTCCGGATCCGGCCAAGAGCGAACCCCCTGAGGCACGCCGCCTCCCAACCTGATATTCCCCACTAGCACCTGAGACGCCAAGCTCTAGAGCCTCGCACGCCGACAACTGAACACCGCCGTCCAGCAGGACCAATCTCGCCGACATATCACAATCTCTGTCGTTTACTGACGCTACAATAGCAAGTTGAAGATTTATAAGCCAGATAAATCATGGCGATTTGAGTATCATGGTTCGGATTTTTTTTTTCTTTTCTTTTAAGAAAATACAGAAATAGCTAACCATGGTATGCATAAGTTACAACTTATCTACGTGATAAACCGCAGTTTGCATCTGTGCTAAATATAGTTAGATTCCCAACTACGTCCACGAGAAACACCACTCAATCCTAATTGGTGTTATTCTGTCACCACATGTTTTTGTTTCGTCAACAAAGGCATTGAGGTGCAGACATAACATTAATGGTTCCCTGATGTTTGCCGTGGATCTCGTTTCTAACATGGTCATATGTGGCCATTGTTTGCAATTTTGGAATTGGCTAATAAATGATCTGTTGAATTTGAATCTACATTGCATTGTTAAATTCTTCCTTTAAACGGACAGCCGGTTTGGGTGGCAGTACACAAAAAGATTTGGTTAAAGATCTGATGTCTCTTCACGAAGCTTTTGCCATACGCTAAGTGTGGATGTAACCAAAGTTGTTGGATTAGTTCATACAAAAAATATATTTATTTATGCTACAAATATCCTTCCAAAATCGAATATTCATTTCTGAGCCCAGACTCATGTGCACATAGTCAAGAAAAAATTCATAAAAAATAAAAAATCCAATTTTTTTATGCTAGATAATTTTGTGCATGAGGTGCGCTCTAAATTTCTGATCATTTGGACATATGAGTAGCTTTTAGAAAAAAAAACAAATTGGGTCAGAATAATAAATGAACAGTAAACTTTTTTACAAACCCCAAATTTATCTTTTTTTGCTGAGAGCTACTCAGATGTCCAAATGATCTGATATTTGGACCCCACCTCCTGCATCAAACTATCTACCATGCAAAAAATTGATTTTTTTGGAATTTTTCTAGTATTTGTTTTGATTTTTTTCTTCATCGTGGGTGCATATGAGCCTGGGCACCGAATCTCTGCTCTCTTCCAAAATAATGTTTTGTGCAGTGTAACCAAAATATCAGAGGGGCGACTAATGTTTCAGTACCACAGAACGATCAGATCTGAAGAAGGATTCGAAGCTGACAAGGCTCCAATTATAAGAACCTCGTAAGAAGAGTGATCGATGTGTGTTGCCTGTCCTTTTTTTATACATAAAAGGAATATAATTCTATAAATCTATCTACCTAAGTGACAATCAATAGGGACGCGCTCTAACTAGACCAGTCCAATAATGCACATGTCCCGAAGTCTTAATTTAGATTCCGTTAGCTGGAAAGAAGAAGCGGCCAAATTTTCATGTGGAACACGAGAAGGTGAAATAGTGATGCTATCGACGGGACCATCATGTTGTGTTTCTTGCATCTTTCTGTACCTGAGTCCGCATGTTTGGCGTGCAAACTACTGGACACAAAAAATCGTCAAAGTTTTACCATGCTTTCATCCCGCGAAAGCATCCGACCAACAGCTACAGCCGGCCGGATGGATAGGAAAATACGAGCATAGAGCGGATTGGCTTGAGAATATCTTGTCGGTGTCAAAGCTGTAGAAGCAATAGAGCTATCATGGAATAGCGAGGAGTGGTTGCTCGATCGACGACATGCAAGTAATGCTCAAGCTTTTCTTAGAAGTAATGCTCGAGCTTAATTCTGCACCGTCCATGTTGGTACGGGAGTCAATCATGACGTCTGCGGCACAGTATAGATAGCAGTACTAGCTGCAGGTAGACGATCTTAGTGCTCGAGCTTAATTCTGTACATGTTGGTACAGGAGACAATCACGGGGATTTGCGACACAGTATGGTTAGCAAGTGGCGGGGGCAGCTAGCAGCCATTAAAACCACTGATCTAAAGAAAACAGCTGCGGCATGTTGGCCTGTCTCCGCCTCTCTGAACTAAGGAACCCATTTCTAAGTTTCAACAAACTATGAAAAAATTATGCGTGCTTTTCTAGGGTTCGAATAGGCATGTCATTCTGATCCTATGCTATTCCTTTCTGCGTTTTTACAATCCAATGAATCAAAATATTTATATTTGTTTATCAAAGTTTATAAGGTTAAGTACCTTACTTTTATAGAGGCACTTTCATTGAATTTTCCACCATATGCCCACATGGATGAAGTTTCTTCAACTTGAACATAAGTATGGATTTTGCTAACAATAGAAGAACTGACCCATGTACCCAGACTCCATACTAGTGTTTTGCGGGAGATAGCATCAGTTTTGTGGTCAGTCATATCAGCAAAAGCTGACATGAATACTGGTTGGGAGATGCATGAAGGATACATAAGATCGAATCAACGAAAAAACAACTGAAATTTGAGGTTGTAAGAGCATCTTCAACTTGATTGGACTATTTTGATCCCTGACATATCTGCGGTCGTGTCCGTGGATAGGAGAAGCTCGACCCCTATTTGTGTGCCCCCACAATCACCACCTCATATCCAAATCCTCAAATTCATACAAGCCAATGCAATGTAGATCAGCACAACGTTGACAAATAAACACATAGTAGTTCATCATACAACTGGACATGGCAAGTTCGAATGATAGCTATTTCACAAAAAGGTCCACCTCAACATGCAATCATGCATGGAGCAAAGATCACCACGACATGCAATCTTGCATGAAAAAATGTTTTCTATTTGATTTCATAAGTATCTCACAACTATACAGTATCAAATGCAATAAAGCATATGTATTTTCCATTTTAATTCTCATGTTAGTAACTTAAATATTCATGTTCCATACAACCAAATCTCAATAAAATATATTACAAGCAATTCCTGTAGCAATGCTTGGGCTATCACCTAGTTCTTTTATTTTTCAAAATATCGTTGTAGGGACCTCGGGATCTTCCCTGCCGCATTCCTTTCAAAATAAAGTAAAACTAAAGCAGATTGTGACCAAGAAAAGGACATGATCAAGAAAATTAGTCTGTTACTAACGGAATTCCTTTTACCATCGTGCAAATCGTGTTAATTATGCAGCTTCCCTTCAAGCAGATAGAGCCTTGAGTGACATCTGTTCCCTTTCCATATATATCAACTTCGAGTACACAACAACCAAACCTCAAAGCTTCACCATAATTTCCTATGGCTTACTCCATTCTCCTCGGGGCAGTACTTGCGTTGCTTGTAGCTGCAGTTGTCCAACTCCTTTACAAAAACTTCTACAGGCTCTACTACTCAGCCTATAAGCTGCCTCCTGGTAATCTCGGCGTGCCGGCTATCGGCAGTACTTTCTCTCTCCTCCGCGCCTGTCGCAGCAACACCGACGACCAATGGTTCAGAGACCGGATCAAGAAATACGGCCCGGTCTCTACCATGTCGTTGTTTGGATCGCCGACGGTGCTACTGGCCGGGCCGGCGGCGAACCACTTCATATTCGGCAACGACAGACTCATCTTGACGCAGACACGCGCGCTGAGAGCCCTCGTTGGGCGGTCGGTACTGGCACTCACGGGCAGCGAACTGAAGCTGGTCCGCAGCGCCCTGCAGGGTTACTTGAAGCCAGAAATGGTGAGGAGATACGTCTGCAAGATAGACCATGAGGTCAGGAGCCACATCGAGCTAAACTGGGTCGGTCGTGACTCTGTAACGGTATGGACAAAAGCTTACTGCTCGAGTATATCTTTCATTCACATACAGAAATTATAGGTTCATATCCTCAAAAATATACTCCTCAACGGAAGTGGTACTAACAAGAAGAAACCTATATGAAGTACTCCCTCCGTCCGGGTTTATTAAGGCCCCTTTCATTTTGAGACAAAGTTTGACCATGAATTTAACTAACAAAATATAAACTATATGTCACGAAAACTATACCATAGAAAACCTCTTTCAAATACAAATCCAACAATATACTTTGGGTAGCATATGCTTTATATATTTTTAGTTAAATACATGGTCAAACTTAGACCCAAAATACAAAAGGGCCTAATAAACCCGGACGAAGGTAGTACAGTACATATTTTGCTCACCTTATTTGGTCCATTTTCCCGAGCTGATTCGAACCCCCCTAAATAACAATGTAACACATACTGTATTTAGGAGACAATGTCATATACTCATATAGGTGGCTCAGTCTACATTATCGTAGAATACACTGTTTTTGTTGCACACTGTTCACTAATAGAGTATTCTTCTCTGAGCTTCCAAAAAAATAATCTTCTCTGGCATTACAAAGAGGAAGGGATGTATTTTTCTCCTTAGGTTATTTATTCTTCTCTGGAGTAGATATTTTTCTGGAAGTAGAAATGCCAGGGAAGTAGCAATGGCATTGGAAAGTAGACAAAAAAAAGTAATCTAAACCCTGGCCGGTAACCATTTATTATGGACAAGAACTGAGAAGAGTAAAAGCAAGCACTCGATAACTGGTCGTGTATTCCAGCAACAACGAAAATGATGAAAATACCCATAAATTAGGAGTATTTATTCGTGCATTTATCAATTTATATTGTTTCAAATTGCATGACGATATATTTGGTAATTTATAGATGAAGCATACTAGCTCCTTAAGAGATGACGAAGGGATTTTTCTACTTGTGTAAAAGGCTAGAGGGTCAATATGATACTATATCGAGGGGCACCATAAAATAATTTTATATCTCACAAGGTGATGCAATACACTTCTATAATTTTGATATTCACAAGAAAATTTTTAACAAATAAATGCGACAAGATTTTTGTAAAAGTTAAAATACAGCATTCTAGAAATGTCGTAATGGATTTAAGAAAAGCTAAAGAGCGAATTTGAAATGAGTAGTTGATGATTTTACAGGTCCTGCCAACGGTGAGGAGACTTTCGCTTGCTATCATATGTTCGGTTGTCTTGGGCCAAGAGTCAGCTACCATCAAAAAAGGACTGTGCACTGATTTTGTTACTCTTGGGAAGGCTATATTATCATTTCCGGTGAATATACCATTCACCCGGTTCAACAAAGGTATGGCTGCAAGTGCCAAGATACGAAAGGCTATCACAAATATTGCCCACAAGAGGGAAGAGTCACTGTTGCAGGAAGCAAATGCCACTTCCGATAATGACTTCATCAGCTACATGCTCATTCTTCGTTCTCAAGGTGCCCACTCCCTCACTTTGGAAGACATTGTGGACAACGCGATGGGCCTCATCGTTGGGGCACACGAGACGACTTCTGCTCTTATCACCTTCATGATCCGGTACCTCTCTAGTGAGCCAGATATCCTTGACAAAGTTACTAGAGGTCTGTATATTATTATGCTGCTTTGCTTCCATATTTGATTCAAACGATGGTAATTTCTTCTACACCATGGAAATTAATGTAATCTTTATGCCTTTTGATCTTCTGCAGAGCAAGATGAGATTGCACAGAATAAAAACCCAGAAGATGCTCTAACTTGGGATCATGTTGCAAAGATGAAATATATGTGGAAAGTGGCAATGGAGACACTAAGAACAATTCCTCCAGTTTTTGGGAGCTTCCGAACAACTACCAAAGATATTGAATACCAGGGTTACCATATCCCAAAAGGCTGGAAAGTAAGTACATGTACGATTCCATAATAAATGATTTATTTAATACGTCCCGAGAACTCTATCACAGACAAGTAACATAAGAACATGCAGGTCTTCACAGCGCAAAGTGTCACACATATGGATTCACAATTCTTTCATGAGCCTAACAAATTCAATCCTTCTCGGTTTGAGAAATCCGCACCTCCGTACTGCTACATGCCATTTGGAGGGGGTCCAAGAATGTGCCCTGGTAATGTGTTCGCAAGGGTAGAAACTATGGTGGCCATGCACTATCTAGTAAGGCAGTTCAGGTGGAAAATAACCTGTGAAAAGGAAACCTACAAGAGGGATCCAAAGCCGACGCCCGTTCTTGGACTTCCAATTAAACTCAAGTTGAGACCCCTTGCCAAAAATGTCCAAGCCAACACTATGGATACTGAAACAGGTTAAACCCATGACGAGCAAAATTATGATGATACATGCATAGTCTAGGTTATGAAGACTAGAGTAAGAATTCACAATGTAAATATGTGCTTCTCATAAAAGGCACGCTATTCCATGTGTGGGCTTGTGAGATACTCTTCTAGTTACAATATTTTACAATGTAAAGATGTGTCTCCTACTTATGAGCTATATATTTCATTCCCCCACATAGAAATTGCAATCGATAAAATAGCATTCCTTGCACAAGATGCAATGGTAATTCTACTAGTTACATGATCCACATGATGTGGGATCAAATCCTTGTTGATTTGTCTTCTATGAGATTATTATTTAAAATTTTACTCTCTTCCATGTGGGACCTAGTCGATGATAAAATTTTGAAAAAATCTAGCTGGATGGAAGGGTCGGATTAGCAACTAGTGGATTGCATAGGAGTGCTCTTTCCATTGAACTGCGCTAAGCACTGCACAAAATAAGTTGGGCCTGGCAAAGAAGATCATCCATGGACCCGTAGAGGCGTGTGCTTGAATGTGCCGGCCCCGAATGCCTTGATACCGAGGAAGCTATGAAGACTAGTATACTTTATCATGATGATCATAATAAAAAAACTTGTGGAAAATTACTATGCATTTCAATTATTTTAACTCAAGAATTTTTAGTGATCCAAAGATAAGAAGATGTACATGGTACTCTCTATAAGGGTTAAACTCCATTATACTTCAAAACTCTTTATCTTTTCTCATCCTACGCACTCCATGGCGAATATGGATTAATCTTGGGATGCAGATATATAAAAAATGTATCTATTTATTTCAAATTTAATTATGTATTGTTATTTTCCATGTTATCTAATGGATTCTTATCATTTTGGGGACTAACCAACTAATAAATGTTGAAAGCAAAATTCTATTTGTGGTGTTATTATTTACAAGTCCTATTGTTGGTACCAACTGTCCAAGTACATGATTTTTTAGCTAGCAATTATTTTCCCTTAAATAGATGCCTTGAGGTTACCAATCTGCGAGAGGAAATCACAATGAATCTTGTCCCTTGAATATCACTTAAATAAAAAAAATTACGCCACCCTCTCCCCAACTACTTAGTGTGGTTGTCATTGAGAGTAGGCTGCATAGTTATAAATAACGAATTAGTAGACAATAATATATAAAGTATTTTTGCATTTCCAAAACAAATAAAACAATGTTTTGAAACAATAATTAAATATGTATGGAGTGTTTTTCTTATATAACCGGGGTTCATATTTTCACTAGTAGCATATCTCAAGAACATAATGTTACAAAACAATTAGCATAGGCGTGCGATTTAATCAAGACATGCATTCATCTAGATAATCATAAAAATAATTGCATTTCACTTCATATAGGCGGTTGATGTCTATCACACAACCTTACTTCTCGTAGACCTTTGTTAGACACCAATAATGGAGGTTTCTAGGACAACTACGTTTTCCCCTTAAGTAGATTACCTAAGGTTTATCGAATCAGGAGGAGGTAGTGGCAATAAATCTTCTCCCATGACCAAGACTCAAATCAAAAAATAAAAACAAACAAACTTGTGTACCAAACAATTCTAGTGTGGTTGACAAGCATGCTAGTTTTTATAGTTGCCACAAGCTAGGAGAGGATAGTGATACGTAAAGCATTTTTTATATTTGAAAATATGATAATTGAAAATAAAAAACAAGAAAGTATAGTTTTCCAGGTTTTCTTATGTTGGAAATCGGACTCAGGTTCATAAGCTCCCTAGTAGCTTCCTTCATTAACTGGATGGCACATAAAAAAGCATAGGTATGTGAATTAATCAACCCTCACAATCATGCATGTTACACATGGGTTCGCTAATTTATATAGTCAGTAGGTTCGTAAATCCGATAGATCAACACATGTTTAATTTAATTGCCAATACCCCACGTAAGATGAACAAAATCGCATATAGCCTATCTATTAAATTTGTACAAAAAACAAATCATTGCATAGAACATGATGACATATACTCCCTTCACGTTTAAGGACCCGATTCAACTCCCCAACCAAGGTACATGATGAGTTATGGAATAAATTATGTAGTGGTGGAATAAATTACGTAGTTTGCAAAAGTACTCAATTAGTGTGCTTGTTTTCTTAAAATGTTGCTTTTACTGACATTAATTTGCATTAACTACAATGCATACATGTGTGACCACTAAGTGAGTAGGAACTTTTACATGCATTGGTGAGTTTTCTTTTAATCCTTCATGCAACAATATAATGCACCTTGAAATCCAAAAAATAATCAAGAACAATAGAAACGAGACTAACGAAAAACAAAAACAAAGAAAAATGATAACAAAATAGAGTAGACTCACAGAAGGAAGATTCGGTGTGCATCTATAAATCAATCTTTAAACCAAGATAACAACATCGTATGGAATTTCTCAAACCATAACAAAAGATGCACCACAAAAGATACATATAGCATTCTAATCATGTTTGACCCCTCATACAATCTAGAAAGTAATGCACAATTGAAAGAGGTGGCTACATAGCTACTACTAGGCGTCCATAGTCTAGGTAGTGGACTACTCACACCTGCCACGGTGGATTTCCCCCTCGGACGGGGTGTTAAAAAACCAGTCTGCTCTCTGATTTTTCGATGTTTAAAAAATATCCCTCTTTGGTGTTGGCAAATATTCTATAAAATTTGTGGTGAAAGTATTTATAAAAACGAGGGTTGCGGCCAAAGAGTATACCGAGAAAACCTAGATGGGGTTCGCACCTTAGCTGTGAACCCGCGGATAGGTGCGTTGGTATGCCCCCCTCCCACTGGGTGCCGCTTTTCATGTGTTCATGGTCTTTCCTGGGACTTCCCTCTAGATTTTCTTGGATTTATGTAGTTTAGGTGTTGTGAATTTTCTCGAGTATTTTCTTAAATATGTAAAAAAACCAAGAAAATCATGTGACGATTTTTTGAAGGATCCGGAAGCCACATAAAAGGACACCTAAAGGAGGCCTCCTTGTGGTCGTGCAACTAGTTGGGCGTACGCCAGCTAGGCCGTGGGCCCCACCTTTTGGCCCTTTCTAGCGCCCTTTAGTCGAGGGTTTCATCTCCCACAACACAGTCTCCACTTATTTATTTCCAAAAAAATGATCCCTTATAACATCCTGATTTTCGCATGCTCAACTTCTTCTAAAACAAAGAAGCTTAAAGTCCATTAGAACTTATTATTTTCAAAAATGAATCAACATTTCTGGTTTAATGTAAATAAGCTAGAGGGGAGTTAAAGATCTCATATATTCTTATTTGGGTTTTATCTTTAATATAATTATTGGATTCAAAATGTTCTAAACAGTTTTCATACTTTTTCGCGAGCCTGACTGTCTTTTGGATTTATTATTTCCAGGATTTATTCAATTCAAAAATCATTCTTCATCTCCTCTTTTCTCTTAGTTTTGAGTAGTTTCATTTTTATGCTCTTTCCTATTGACCCATATATATCTTCTATCTCCGTGTAAACTATATGTCGCCTACTATGCAAACATCGCCCGCTTAGTAGCACTCCTGAAACTTTTCTGTGTGGTTCAGTTCTTACGACAGTTGATTTAGTTTTTCTTGGTGATGTGGTATTTTCCGTGCAGGAGGTTAGCCCCCCCCCCCTTTGTTTTATCTTCTGGTTTTATTTTTTCCTTTATCCATGTTTTTCACGTTTTCCCTTTTATTTTTTTCCTATGTTCTTTTTCTTTTTCCTATTTTTTTGTCTTTTTTTCTTTCCTTTTTTTGGTTTTTATTTTCCCTTCTCCCTTACCGTTTTTTATAATTATTTTGGTATACATGATGACACTGTTTGATACACAATGAACATTTTTAAACACATGATGAATATATTTGTAATTATTGATTAGGAGTTCTTTTATCTGATAGGTAAAATACATGAAGAATGGTTTTTATGAGCTACATGAACACTTTTATTGAACATGTGGACATTTTATTTTTTAAACACGAGCATTTATTTTGACGGACGTGAACATTTTTTAGAATAGGTCAATGCTTATTTTCATACATGGGAAGTTTGTATGAAAGTACATGATTTTTATAGAAGTACATGAACATTTATTTTGATATGCATGAACATATTTGTTTATAAATACATGAATGTTAAATTATGTGTTTTGTTCCATATGTAAGTGGTGTTAGGTAATGAATATCTAAGTGCAATAAATATTGTGGTATAAACAGATCATAATTTGCAAGATTTGTTCGGAACTGTGAGATTTTTCATTCTACTAGATAATTATCTATGTGTTGCAACGGAAGGATACACATTAGAACAGATTAGCCTATGATTTATCTGTCCATATTAGTGTAATTATCTAAATATATAAGATTTACTTTCTTTACCCTGATTTGGTAGGCATTTTTGGTTTACTATAGAGCACAAAATTTCATTTCGTATTGAACATATAAATTCTGGTAGAGTACCCGCCATTCTGGAGGCTTTGCATCGCGAGGTGGTTTTGCTTCGTTCGATCTGCCTCGCTGGCGCACTTCTACCCCGCTGTTAAAAATCCAACCACCCATTCATCTACACGTCATGCTTTCATGTGCCGTTGGATTACAGGCCGGCCTTCTTTTCTCATGGGTCCAGTTTTACAGCGTGTCTCGCCCTTATCCTGCGTGCGAAAAGACCAGCTCTCACGGTGAAACCCTAGACCAATCGGCCGCCCCTTCGAGCCACCAATCGCTCGCCCCTCGAGCCCCGCGCCCCTCTTCCCATTCTCTCCATCACCTACACCGCCTCTTCCTCTCCTCCTCTACAACAGTGCGTGGTCGCCACCGCCGCTCGTCTCTTTCTTCGCGCCCTTTCTCCTTCAAGGCTCCTCTCTCGCGTCCGTCCCGGTGGTGGCGACCTACAGGCGAAGGGCAGTGGCGGCGGCGGCGTTTGATTCGATGCAGCGCCATGGGTCAATCATTGCAGGAGAGAGAGATGAGAGGGAGAGAGAGAGAAGAAAGGAGAGGAGGGAGAAAGAGAGAGGAAAGAGGATGGAGGTGCATCGGCTGATGGGACAGGGTCACACGCCGGCGAGTCGGGTGAGATCTGGCGGTTGGCGGCGGCTCGATCCGCTCCTGGATCGGGAGCTGCGAGGAGTCCCTGTAGGAGAGAGAGGGTGAGAGGGAGAGAGAGAAGGAAGGGGAGGAGGGAGAAAGAGAGAGGAAGGAGGAGATGGAGGTGCGTTGGTTGATGGGACAACTAGGTTTCCTTCCTCCTCCTCCCTTTTGGTTGCAGTTCCTTGCCGAGCTCCTCCTTCTAATTCATGTCCTCCTGATTCAATTTTTTCAGGCATCTAGGTTTGGGTGGGGTTGGATTCCTACAACAATGGAGGCACCGGCCAACAGCTACATGTTCCTCGGATTTTGCAACCAAGTGTCGAGTTGTGTTGTTGTACCAAAGATACTGTATAAAGATGTGCCATGTTGTTCCTCGCCAGGCGAGCTCACACCTTGTCCCCTCAGTATATCCCTTATTTTCTTTTTGAAATTTGAGCTATACTTTGGTCCGATCTGTTATATGAGGCAGTCTACACACTACCTGAAGATGGTCTACCGGGTAACTGTGTGGTGCATGGCTTACCAGATTATATCTGCAGCCAATTACCAGAGTTTTTCTGTGGTTTTTGCACATGCTCTAACCAGTGAGGGTGCCTGAGATCCAACAAAGGCCTCTGGAGTGACTCCTTAATTATGAAAGTAGTTCTTTAATTCTGAATCTGCTTGTGTTGTATTACTGTATCATATCTTTATGGTACAACTGATATTCTACATCTGCTTATGAACTTATTTCTTATTGCAGATCATAAATAGCATAGAATCGTCTGCACTAAGGGATATCGTGCAAGTATCTGATATAAAGAAAGCAATTACAGGCTCCATAAGATTGTGTGCGCTCAAGGCAAGATTATGAAATATCTGATCCGTGAGCTCTCATTTGCGCTGTCCCGGCTTCTTTCAGCCGTCAGATGATCGATTTCTTCCAATGGATAAAGCTACTGAGTCCAATAAAAGTTATAACCTTGCTGGAAATGTATAGGGGCAGTATAACACATGGCAACATTAATCGATGAATAGAGTTTTGCCTGAGCCAGGTATTCCTCTCTTTGTATTTTTTTATACCAGATATTACATGTGCTACCTGTGATGGCAAGGTTAAATTTGGTACTATCCCGATCGAAGGTACATGTCCTTAGTGATTTACTCTGCTTCCTGGACTTGAACTCTTATCTTATATTATCTTATATTTATGAGAGTGCTCATATTTACATCTACATGGTCTCTTCAAAGCAAAAAGGCCTTACCGCTCCCTTCTAAGCCCATTTATTTATTGATAAGTGCCGCAGTTTTTGTATCTATTTCAGTTATTTGTATTATTTGTGTCACAATGCCTTTTCTTCATATGCATAACATTTTGCATAATTTCCTTCATTATGTCTGTAATGCAAGTGTTTGCGCTCTTTTATTCATTTTGTATTAGGCAATGCGCATTGTAGCAGAATTGATCTATCCCAATGTTTGCGCTCTTTTGCAAGTATTGTTTCTGCACTAAAGAAAGAAATATTTGCTCATAAACTTGGGTCTTTGGTACTATTCTGTAAAAGTAGATAACTGATTTTAGGGGCTACGCACATTTAGTGTTCTTGCTCCTTTCCGAGTCCAAAAAAGCTCATTTTCCACATGTCTAAATTTTCGATAAACATGCGAAAATTGGTTTGCTCCCTTTCCTCACTAGAAGCATATGGTATGGTTTGTTGTGTATCGTCGAAATAATTTTGGTTGATGACGATATCCTGTCACTCACTCAGCCGGTCTGATTGTTTGCACTGATACTCTCTTGGGTTTCACCCATTTTGTTAATATTTGAGCCATGATACATCCCTCTTGATCTTCTCTAGAAAGGAATTCAGTCTGTGAAGATTTTAATAGGTGTTCAGGTCGTTATCGAGGTTAATTAGAAATGGATACCATCAAAGGTTTATAGTTCAGTAATTACTTTAAAATTTTATTTATGGTGTAGAAACAACAGAATTGTTCAGGTGTAAAACTTTTGCTCAATGGCTGAACCTGAAGAAATGCTACTCGTACTATTGTTCATCAGAGTCAGAGACCATGCATTTTGGTTCAATTTCCTTATATGCGTTTGAGTTACTTTCTCACCACCTGACTTAATCGTAACAACTATACATATACAACTATGCATATACAGTTAGAGGTATGCTACTCCAAACATATGTTCATTTTTGGTTTAGATTTTGTAGATTGAACTAACGCGATACGAAAATTATCCGTCACCCCAAAGGTTCCTCCCTGTTGGTTTCGGGATTAGTATTTTGATCTCTGTTTGAAAAAGGACAAGAACAGACTCACTAAAACCATCAGGTTCCTCCCTGTTGGTTTCAACATCAGTATTTTGATCTCTGTTTGAAAACTATTAGAAAAGGACAGATAAGAACACGTTTTTTTGGTGTGCAAGAGAGTAGTCATAGTTAGAAGATTAGATTCTTCATGTCTTACATATATCTTCTTCTGTAAACAATGTTCCATAATTTCTGGATTTGTTGTAGGTTCAAAGATGAAAATCTACCTGATATATTGTTCTTGGGATTAAGTATTGTAGCGATATATCCGAGAATTTGAATGACCTATCTGCTACCAGGTTGCTATACTTACCACAAATTGAATATTTTGTGTGCTTATGCTCTTACTGCAGCTACATATTGCATTGTACATACATACAAATTATTGATCTTATTTTCAAATATTATTCCTCAGTGTTAAGCTGCAGGCTGAGTTCCGATTGTTCTTTTGCCAGAAACAGGTAATGCCATAGCCGAAGCACAGTAGAGTACAAATTTCACAAAGAAGGTCATGTAATATTTTGCTTAGGTTCATTCAAATATCTAGAGTTGACATGCATATGTCGCTTTCATGTGCACATGTTGTTAGTTTTGTATTTGCAACTAGCTCTATAATTTGTTAAGTGGTTGTTGCACTTGCTTCTTTGTACACTTGTGTAAAATGTTTTGTTTTCAATATATCCCATTGAGCAAATAAAAGTTGTCTTTATTTTGTGTTTGCTTCGCTTCTCTAAAGTTTTGTTACTGTTGCAGGAGAGACGTGAGGGTTAGTTGCATTCATGTTGCTCCATTGCTTGAGATGGATCCATTTGATTGAGGTATGTTCCTGCCCTTTTGTCCCACATCGTTCTTTTTTCCTTTCTAATTTGCAACACACCATCATATCTACCGGTAGGTGCCATTCTTCTTGTCTTTGCATGCCGGTTTGTATGTCTGGGTTGCTGAGCAGATTATTGGCACATAGGATGCACAACTGTACTATTACTGATTATACATGTACATAAGAAAATGAGAAAGGTCCACTAAATAATCACGGCGCGAGGGCGATTGACGCAGCTGAATAATTGAATTACCCGACTACATAATGTTCACCACTTGAGAGTTCCTTCCCTTGTTTCTAATCAATCTACATAGATACTTCTTCATTAAGCTTTTGTGCACCATCGGAATTCATCTTTGGCTGCTCTGTTTCCCCTCGACGTCGATTTCATTTATATATGGCATTCGCTTAGCTATTAGCTTACAGCATGCATGGCCTCTGTATTTTATTTCTATTTGACATGCGACCATTCTCCTTCTTATTTCTTTTCATCATTTATAGGTGCCATGCTGGAAAGAGAATATCTTTGTGTTTGTGTTACAGAAAGCATGGCTGGCCTCTGTATTTATTTTTTAAGGTTGGCACACTACTTCTGTTAACCTGTAAGAAAATCTCTACTATAAAAGGAGCTAGGCTACCCGCCATTCTGGGGCCTCTCCCGTGCGCACACATATTGGCCATCTGATTAGAGGTTGGATGATTTTTCACCGTTGGATTTTACTGTTTGATGTAAAGTTTAGTTACCACAATGTTTTTTTATCAAGTGCCTGTTACTCGACCCATATGATCCTTGGCCCACGAGGCAGCGAAGGGTTGGTCAGCCCAGTCCGCGACCAAAACGCTCGGAGTGAAAACCCTAGACCAGGAGCGGTAAAAAAGAGACCCCCTCCTCCTCGTTCCTTCCACCCCTCGATGCAGGTTCGGAACCAATTTCTCAAAAACGAATGAGTTCAGAAAGATTGTAGTGAACCAAAAGGACTTAGACATCATCAGTCAACCCTTGTTGAATTTGCTAGATTGATTTTGCCTTGCTTGTATATTCTTGATATATAGTGCAATGTTTGATAGTTTGTCATGTAATCGTGTTGATTTTGCTGAACTAAGCCTCTCTTATAGAACATGTTGTTCCATGTTGCAGCAATGATCTTTCTACACATGAATAGTTTATATTTCTTCTAAATGGCAGTGCACGCCGCAGTAGCCAGGACAAACTACATCAATGGTGATTAGGAACTAAATCGACAAGCATCGATATTTTTGTTAGGAAGGTAACACATCTTCCTATACTATATGTTAGTGTGATTCTATTGCTTTCTAAACCCAATCTATGTTGCTTCATCTCACGGACGAGGGATTGGCTACAGGTGCGCTAGGAGCCTAGGAGTGGAACATGACTTCCTCGAATCTAGCCGAGGTGTTCCTCTCTCTTTGCTTTTACTTCCTCCATTCACACTTACTTATATGGCTCTGTTCTGTTTGTGATGTTCTCTGCTTGGTTTGGCTTCCCTTGATTGATGCTAATTATTCTGCGCATTTTCCTATGGAAGCTGCATTTTATTCGCTTTTTCGTATTGTGAATGCTTTGTAGATTGACATTATTGAGTAGGCTTCCTGATTAGGAATCATGTAACTAATTAGCCTTGGTACCCCAACCCAATATATTCCATTAATCAGTTGTTAACATGGATACACCGAGCCAAATTATTTATGCTAGATAGGTTTGTGTATTTTTTTATGATAGTTAGATTCAAGCTTTGCCTGTTGTACTTTGTTTTACCTGTTGTACTTTGGTTAGCAGATAAAATGTGATGTTGTCCTGTTGAGATTAAACGGATGACTAGGGAAGCGTCACACTATCAGACGAAGTGCGTGTTACATCAAACAAAATCCATAATCGAGCTACATTGGACCCTACTGCTTTAATCACTATCTGTGATATCAAATAGACTCTTCTGGAAATTCATGATGTTGTGGTTGCGCTTCAAAGCGTGACTAGCGTGGCATGTCTCATTGCAGAAGAAAGGCATATGATCCAGACTCAGATTCAAGCTGCATTGAGGGTTATGTTGGAGACATGGATGATGGCTTAAACCACTATGTGCGATTGTAGGCTGCGGCGGAGACAGGCCCCAGGCAGCCCGAGTGGATGCCTGGGGTATAAGGCTGATTCCCTTTGTATACTGTAGAGAGCACTGCAGTGCTGGAAGGCTTCCTAGGCCGGCCGGGGGTGTGGCTGAATCCTGGCGCCGCCACTGACCATAAGCATGCCTGCTTAGACGACGAAATTATGTTCGATACTGCTCGGACAAGTAGCGATGACTCTACCTAATACCACCACCTTCTCGCGTCTTGGTCCTTGCTGCGAGAAAGACAATGCATCTCTGGCCTTTGCTAATATAGCTTACTTTTATAAAGCCAATGTATGACATTATCAAGTGATCTGAATATCTTCTTTTAAGCTACCAAGTACCATGTAATGGAACATAAATATCTATTAAGTTAGTTCTAAATCAATCTCATATGCATTGTTTGAATACTCCACTTGCTCTCACTTTTTGTGCCATGGGTATTCCTTAATTTTTCATATGAAAGGTTTAGAATTATTACACACAGTGCTTGCTAAAACTCGAAGTTACTAACAAATGCAAAGATTTCTGTTATAAAAGGTTTAGAATCATTACCCTTGATGCTTGAATTTGGACCTTGCACCTTACTTGGGTAAACATAGAGCCAAATGGCACATTGTTCAAATACACGTTCAAAACACTTCTAGTTTGACATGGTCTCTATCCTTGATCAAACATAAAGTTACTAAAAAAAGGCAAATATTTTCAATGCGGACATGGTTTCAAATGGGTCTCTACGCCATTTGGCGCACCGGGTCATCTAGTCTGAATAAAAGGTGAGGCTACTGATGGGTTTTCGTGAAAAACCGATGGAAAACCCCAGAGATACGAGGAAAAAATCGAGGTGGAAGACGAGAGGGGGGAGAAATGTAAGTAGGTTGGATGATGGATGAGCGAAGGACATAATCTTTTTTGAAGTAAGATATATATTATGCATGAGTATAACTCTCCTTGATTGCCTGACTATGAGACACTTGCTGCGGTGAGTAGGCTGTGTAGCTTAGGTCTTTATTGGGCTAGCCATATTACATCGTTTCACAACATGCGACAAGTAGACACACTCAAGAGATTCTATGTGATGCTCTTCGTGTTAATTTGTCGTCTTTCGAACAAAGCATCCTACTAGCGGGCTTCATGGGCCTGTTTCTTCATTCCTATTTTTTGTTCGTCGCTAGCCCTCGTTTCTTGTTTTGTTTCGTTCATGTTTCGGGTTATGCTTTGCTCTTTCATCCAGTGCTCTTACGCACAAAGCAAGAAAGAGTTTTAGAAAAAATGTAGAAACTAATTAAGGAACAATATTTCCAAAATGTCTCTTCCAATTCTATACTACATGGAATAGAAAAATAAAAACAAACAGGAATTTGCACAACTCAAAATTATTTTTGTTCATTGATTCAAACATGGTCCGTAGTTTCAAAAAATGTTAAAGCAATTGAAAATTGTTCTTGGCAATATTTTTTTTATAATTAAAATAAATGTCCAAAAAATGTTCTTGAATTGAAAAAGAGTTTGGAGATAAAAAATTGTTCAAAGCATACAAAAAATGTCCATCCATACAAAATCTTGTTCATTATCTTAAAAATTCTTCATATTTGTTCATTGATTGAAAATCTTTCATGGACTAAGAAAATGTTCTTGAAATTTGGAAATATTTCATAATTTATAAACATTTCTTGGAACTCGAAGTATGTTCATAGATACAATTTTTATTATTATTTCGAAAATTGTTCATCGAATTTGATTTTTTTACTGATTTAAAAATTGTCCTTAGATTCAAGAAAGTATTCAAGTGTTTCAAATATTGTTTTATAGATAAAAAAATTGTTTATAATTACAAAAAAAATGTTCAGAAATTCAAACATTGTTCAAAGCATTCAAAAAAGTTCATACATTCAGAAACTGTTCTTGAAATTTATTCGGTGATTGAAAATTATTCCTATATTCAAAAAACTGTTCTTGAAAGTCAAAAGTTGTTCATAAATTCAAAAAAAAACACTGAATTTGAAAGTTCTTCATTGATTCAATAAGATTTTGTAGATTAAAAAAATGTACATTCAAATCTTGTTCACCGAATTCATAATTAGTTCATCTAATTTTAAAAGCTTCCATAAATTGAAAATATTATTCAGTACATTAAAAAATTGTAATTTTTTGACAAAAAACACCAAATGTGAAATTGGTTCCTGGATTCAACAATTGATCTTCATTCAAAAGTTGTTCTAGGATTCAAAAATGGTTCTCTAAATTTAAGATATAATGTTCACGTAGAAGGAATTGTTCAACGTACGCATTCAAAAATATGTCCACGGAATTGTTAAACTATCCATAGGTTTAAATGTTTTTTGAAAACGGTAAAATTGTCACCCTTTGAAAAAAAATCTTAAATTGATAAAACCCTTTGAATTCAAATGTTCTCTTGGAATTTGAAATTTGTTCTTCAAATTCCAATATGTTAGCATAGGTTGCCCCATATTGCTTTCTTTTACTGGAAAGATGACTAGGTATGTACAACGTGGCAACACAAATGACTAGCATGATACAAACTGCTAGGCACGTACAAATCCATTTGGAAGGAGGATTCTGAATGAATACATTAGTTAATCGCTCTTTTGGGTCTCCGGTTTGTACCGAGGTATGCCTCTGATACGTCTCCGTCGTATCTATAATTTTTGATTGTTCCATGCCAATATTCTACAACTTTCATATACTTTTGGCAACTTTTTATACTATTTTTGGGGACTAACATATTGATCCAGTGCCCAGTGCCAGTTCCTGTTTGTTGCATGTTTATGTTTCGAAGAAACCCAATATCAAACGGAGTCCAAACGGGATAAAAAAGGACGGAGAATTATTTTGGAATATTATGATTTTTGGGAAGTAAAATCAACGTGAGACGGTGCCCGAGGGGGCCACGAGGCAGGGGGCAGGCGCGCCCTGGACCCTCGTGGGCACCTCGTAAGGCGGTTGACGCTCTTCTTTTGCCGCAAGAAAGCTAATTTTATGAGAAAAATCTTGGTGAAAGATTCAACCCAATCGGAGTTACGGATCTCCGGATATAAAAGAAACGGTGAAAGGGCAGCAGAGAGAATGCAGAAACAGAGAGAGACAGAGAGACAGATCCAATCTCGGAGGGGCTCTCGCCCCTCCCACGCCATGGAGACCATGGACCAGAGGGGAAACCCTTCTCCCTCCTAGGGAGAAGGTCAAGGAAGAAGAAGAAGGAGGGGGGCTCTCTCCCCCTCGCTTCCGGTGGCGCCAGAGTGCCACCGGGGGCCATCATCATCACCGCGATCTACACCAACACCTCCATCATCTTCACCAACATCTCCATCACCTTCCTCCCTCTATGTACAGCGGTCCACTCTCCCGCAACCCGCTGTACCCTCTACTTGAACATGGTGCTTTATGCTTCATATTATTATCCAATGATGTGTTGCTATCCTATGATGTCTGAGTAGATTTTCGTTGTCCTATCGGTGGTTGATGAATTGCTATGATTGATTTAATTTGCTTGTGGTTATGTTGCTGTCCTTTGGTGCCCATCATATGAGCGCGCGCGTGGATCACACCATAAGGTTAGTTGTATGTTGATAGGACTATGTATTGGAGGGCAAGAGTGACAGAAGCTTCAACCTTGCGTAGAAATTGATGCATATGGGATTGAAGGGGGACCAATATATCTTAAGGCTATGGTTGGGTTTTACCTTAATGAACGTTAGTAGTTGCGGATGCTTGCTAATAGTTCCAATCATAAGTGCATAGAATTCCAAGTCAGGGATGACATGCTAGCAGTGGCCTCTCTCACATAATACTTGCTATCGGTCTAGTAAAGTAGTCAATTGCTTAGGGACAATTTCACAACTCCTACCACCACTTTTCCACACTCGCTATATTTACTTTATTGTGTTTTTATCTAAACAGCCCCTAATTTTTATTTACGTGCTCTTTATATTCTTGCAAACCTATCCAAAAACACCTACAAAGTACTTCTAGTTTTATTCTTGCTCTAGGTAAAGTGAACGTCAAGCGTGTGTAGAGTTGTATCGGTGGTCGATAGAACTTGAGGGAATATTTGTTCTACCTTTAGCTCCTCGTTGGGTTCGACACTCTTACTTATCGAAAGAGGCTACAATTGATCCCCTATACTTGTGGGTTATCAACCTCCAACTCCAAGAATTCGCCATTTCATCTTAAGAACACCAAATGTTCTTTCGATTATATTTCGCAAAGAAGAATGTCGATGGTTGAATGTGTCATATCTCCCAACTGGTTGGTGTTGTTGGAAATCTGGTACATGGTATTGTTGCCCTTTGTATGGAGATAGATATCCAACCCTGTTTGGATATCCGTAGTTGACAAGATAATATTTATCTACAGTACGACATCAACAAAAGAAATTAGATTTTTTTGAAAAGGGGGGGCTCCCCAGCCTCTGCATCAGAACGATACATACGGCCAACTTTATAAATAAGCAAATAGGTTCAACAAGGTCTTAAAGTCTCAACGAAAGTGAAGGAAAGCTCACAAAGAGCCAAAAGGCCAATAACAAACTAGCCAAAAAAGCCACAACCGGCTGGCATAAGAAAGATAGGTAAACTAATTGCCTATCCTATTACATGACCGCCATCCAAACAGGTTGAAGATATCCCGTGCTACCATCTCCCACCGGATAGATCCAATAACCAAACGCTCCCTGGCCTCCGTCGGAGTGAGTAGCGACCACATACGGATCAACGCAGTGGCTCGGAAGATAACCTGCAAAAAATGCATATTTGTTGTTCTGTTAAAAACCAAATCATTTCTGCAGTTCCAGACTGCCACAATAAAGCACATACGCCTACATGAATGTGTCTCGCTGTTTCAGACTCTATCCCGTTAAACCACGTTCCAAATAACGTGCTGACAGAACTCGGAGGAGTAATATTAAATGCAATATGGACCGTCCGCCATAGAACTTCGGCCAACGGGCAATCAAGAAAAAGGTGTTTGATAGATTCATCCCGATCACAGAAACTACACCTAGTAGGTCCTGTCCCGTTACGCTTTGCCAAATTGTCCTTAGTTAAGATGACTTATTTATGTAGAAACCACATAAACACTTTAATTTTCAAAGGAACTTTGACAGTCCAAACATATTTGGAACTAGGAATATAGCTTGAATTGATAACATCAAGATACATTGATTTAACTGTAAACTCTCCAGACCTAGTAAGGTTCCAGCGTAATTTATCGGGCTGTTGAAACAGCTGAACTTCCATCAGTCTACTCACTAGATGAAGCCATTCTTCCCAACGATTACCGGCTAGCGTCCTCCTGAACTGAATATTAAGGGGAATGGATTGAAGTACCGTTGCAACGAAAGCATCACGTCGTTGAAAAATACGATACAGAGACGGGTATTGAAGTGCAAGGGGGGTCTCTCCGAGCCAAGTATCCTCTGAGAATCGTGTGCTAGCACCATTGCCGATAATAAACTTTGTCCTATTAAAAAAAATACTAATTTGACTCTCATAAGCCCTTTCCAAAAAGGTGAGTCAGTCGGCCTCGCTGTCACATGGGACAAAGTTTTGGAGTGAAGATACTTACTACGGAGGATCTGCGCCCAAGTGGCATCAGTCTCGACAGATAACTTCGACAGCCACTTGCTGAGAAGACATCTGTTCTTGACCTCAAGATTCTCAATGCCAAGACCCCCTTGGTCTTTCGGTCGACAGATAATATCCCACTTGGCGAGTCTGTATTTTCTTTTTAGTTCATCGCTCTGCCAGAAGAATCGGGATCGATAAAAGTCCAGTCTTTTCCTAACTCCAACTGGGACTTCGAAGAACGACAAGAGAAACATAGGCATACTCGTGAGAACCGAATTTATCAGAATTAATTGGCCTCCGTATGACATGAGCTTGCCCTTCCAGCAACTCAGTTTCTTTTTAAAGCGATCCTCGATACACTTTCATTCTCTGTTTGTCAGCTTACGATGGTGAATTGGTATACCTAAATACGTAAAAGGTAAAGTCCCCAATTCGCACCCAAACAATTGCCTATAAGCCTCTTGTTCCTCGTTGGCTCTTCCAAAACAGAACAATTCGCTTTTGTGGAAGTTAATCTTTAACCCGGTCAATTGTTCAAATAAGCATAACACCAGCTTCATATTTCTCGCTTTTGCCAAGTCATGCTCCATAAAGATGATCGTATCATCGGCGTACTGTAGGATAGACACACCACCATCAACTAGATGAGGCACCAAGCCACCCACCTGAGCAGCCTCCTTAGCCCTTCCTATCAGAATTGCCAACATATCATCTACAATGTTGAACAAAATAGGAGACATCAGATCCCTTTGTCTCAGGCCCTTATGTGTCTGGAAATAATGACCTATGTCGTCATTCACTTTAATTCCAATACTCCCTTTTTGCATGAACGATTTTACCTGGCGACACCAGGCTTCATCAAAACCTTTCATACGCAAGGCCTGTTGAAGGAAAGGCCATTTGACTTTATCGTACGCTTTCTCGAAATCCACCTTAAAAACAACTCCATCTAGTTTTTTCGTGTGGATTTCGTGGAGCATTTCATGAAGGACCACAACCCCTTCTAGGATGTTTCTGTCCGGCATGAAAGCAGTTTGGGAATGCTGCACCACAGAATGCGCAATCGGCGTGAGCCTATTAGTCCCAACCTTGGTGAAAATTTTGAAACTAACATTGAGAAGACAGATCATCCTGAACTGCTCAATTCTCACAACCTCCGTTTTCTTAGGAAGCAATGTTATTGTTCCAAAATTCAAGTGAAATAACTGAAGCTGTCTAGAGAATAAATCATGGAACATTGGTAGTAAATCCCCCTTAATAATATGCCAACACTTTTTATAGAATTCCGCCGGAAATCCATCCGGCCCTGGAGCCTTATTGTTTTTCATCTGCGCAATAGCTTCAAACACCTCTTTCTTCGAAAACGGGGCAATCAAAATATCATTCTCATCAGCAGTAAGTTGAGGCACATCCTCAACCCTGGACTCATCCAGGGACACACAATTATCCTCCGAAGGCCCAAACAACTGCTTGTAGTATTCGGTTATGTATAATTTTAGGTTATCCTGTCCTAAAATCGTTCCTTCATCTTGTTCAAGCTGAAAGATTCTCTTCTTTCTATGCTTGCCATTAGCGATCAAGTGAAAGAATTGAGTGTTCGCGTCCCCCTGGACAACTTTGCGAACCTTAGCTCGCAGTGCCCACTTTAATTCGTGTTCACGGAGAAGCTCTTTCAACCTCATCTCCCCCTTCAGTTTAGCATGAAGCTCCGTGGCTTGCAAAATTGTGGACTCGGCTTTTAAATCTAGAGACTGAATAAGTGTAAGGAGCCTTTCCTTTTCGACCTTATAAATCCCACTAAGATGCTTAGCCCACCCCCGCAAGAAACTTCTCAAATGCCTTATCTTATTCTGCTAGCGCTCAACCGAAGTCCTACCTCCTCCATCCTTAGCCCATTCCCTGGCTATCAGATCCAAGAAGCCTTCACGTTCAAACCATGCCAGCTCGAATGAAAAGGAATTTTTGTTCCCCATGTGGGTTGGCTCACCGGAGTCCACAAATAAAGACGTGTGATCAGAAATTCCACGCCAAAGTGCCTGGACTGTTACCAAAGGGAATTTCTGTTCCCACTCGACGCTCGCTAGGACTCGATCCAACTTCTCAAACGTTGGGTTTGGCAAAGCATTAGCCCAAGTAAATTTTCTACCCGAAAGCTCTATCTCTCTCAGATCCAAGCTTTCAATAATGGTAGTAAACATAAACGACCACCTGCCATCAAAGTTATCATTATTCTTTTCCTCTCTCCTCCTAATGATATTGAAATCACCCCAACCAGAATTGGGAGTTGCTCAGAGCCGCAAATTCGAACAAGATCCGCCAAGAACTCTGGTTTGAGCTCGGGCTGCGTGGCACCATAGACCGCCACCAGAGCCCAATTAAACCCATCAGCTTTCGACCTAACCCGAAACTTAACCGCAAAATCTCCCATCACTACACTTCGGACTTCCAGCGAATCGCATCTCATTCCAAGTAAGATCCCACCCGATCTTCCTCTCGGAGGCAGGCAGTGCCAATCGAAATCGACACCTCCCGATAAAGTATAAAGAAACTGGGGCGCAAAATTATCTCTACCAGTTTCCGATAGAGCAATAAAATCCAATCTATGCTCGATAGACGCATCTGAAGAAACCTTCTTTTAGCCAAGTCTTTCAGACCTCTGCTATTCCAAAAGATTCCTTTCATATTTCATCATGAATTTTTTTTAGTAGTACGGATCCTAGCACTCCTACGTACCACTGAAGCAGGGTAGATCTTCGCTTCCATTTGCATTTAGGTTTTCTTTGATCCTCCACCCCGTCCTCACAACCGGGCTCAGTGGATCGAACTACTGCAGCCTCAAAAGTGTCATCCTCTTCCTCTGACTCAGGAATGGATGGTGCAAGATCCGCACAAAAATTATCGAGCACCCTAACCCCCAACGCATCGATATCTGCATCACAACATACCATCCTGTATATAACAATATGGATACATGTGAGATGTTACCTGTGGGGGGTTGTGGAAAGTGATCATAACGAACTATGGCATCGCTCCATACATGTGTGTCATGAACAGATCCGGGCCATCCGGGAACAACGAACGTGAACCTCATATCAAAATCACACACCGCCATAACATTTTCACTTGTGTAACCTTTCCTATTCCTGTGTTGGGGCTCCAACCCCTTAGGCACAATCACCTTAATGTGTGTTCCATCAATGGCTCCAATAGCATGTTGAAAATGAGGCCAAAACTTTGTTTTTGTAAGTACTGGGTGTGGTTCAGAGAAAGTTGGATCAATTGGTCTTATGTAATCACCGGCCATGCGGTCTACACACTCCAAAACCTCGTGGAATTTCTTGGTGCGTACGGCAGTGTCACACTTGACGAGGCCACATCCATAGCAAATGCAACCATGGCCGCCTCAAATTCCTTTCCTTCTTGTTTCTTTCTGGATTTATCCATCTGCCACAACAACATGCACATAGTGTAATATTAGATACAACACAGTTCAGATAACAGTACATCTCCAAAGCAAATAGCTTAGTTCACAAAAGTACACCTCCAAAGCAAGTAGCTTAGCTCACAACATTACAAGTAAATAGTCTAGTAGAAAGAAATTAAAACATAGATGTTCTACTTTGAGCTCCCACATCCTCTTTATCCATCCTAGCCTTGCAAGAGATTCATGAGCCGTGAAAGTGGAGAAAACATCACGACATTTCTTTTCCATGAAAAGAAATGTAGCATAGAAATGCCCATCACTTCCTGGTTTTAGCATTCTCACTTGCCCACTTGTCATTCATCTTTGGACTTGGCGAATAAGGACACGCCCTCTTCTTCCCACCCTTGGCTCGATTTTGAACAGGGGTAACTTGGCCTTCATGACTATCACACCCTGAATCATCCTCCAAACTGATTCGAGAGGGATCACCTTGATACGAGGGAGTTGGCACCCTCGCATGCTCATTTGTGACACAAGTAGTATTGAAAACCTCTGACATTTTCTCCTCCTCCGCTAGTGGAGCATAGCGAAACTTGGCAGCTTCTGGATGTGCCTGTAATCATATAGCACCACAGGTTAATATCAAAACTTAAGCAACATGACTCGTTATTTAAGAAATTACATGACAACAACAATACCTTTATCTCCAATGCCCACCACTCATTTGTAGCTGCAATAGTGTGTGTATGCTCATCTCTTCCTAAGCCAGATGCTTGCTGGATCAGTGTCTTCCATGTGTTGTACTCGCTTCTACATACACCCCACCTATTTTTCATTTGCCGGGTCGAATAGTTTCTTCCAGAGCGTTCGTTGAACTTTTCATGCAAATTAGCTTGTCCTATGTCCAACAAATAACCACCGTTGCGGTTATTTGCTCGAACCTCCTCTATGCACGCATTCATAAAATTGTATGAGCAGCATTGTCCCAATTTGCTTTGGGTTCTTTGACTTTCTCCATCTACCATTACCATTCACCGTTATCACATTAGCATTGACATCAGCAAGAATCAACAAAAAATAAGCATCGATCCATCCATCCATCTAACAAATTCAAGCATCAATCCATCTACCTATTTTATCTATCAACAATAGCTAGCATCAATTCAAGCATTATTCAAGCATGAAGAAACAGAGAGATGCAAAAAGGAGGGCTCACCGTGAGCGTCGGCGTCGAACTTTGAGGGACGGGGTTGAGGGCCGGGGCGGACTGAGGGGCGAGGAGGAGCTGAGGAGGGAAGCTGGCCGGCGGGGGCGGCGACGGCTTGGCCTGGCCGGCGGCGGCGCGACAACCCCAGCCGTTGTCGCGAAGCTGACAGGGCGGGGCGAACTGCCGGGCGGGGCGGACCGGGCAAGGGAGGCTGGCCGGCGAGGGCGGGGGTGGCCTGGCCGGGGGCGGGGGCGGCTTGAAGGTCCGCTGCCCCGATGCGGTGCGGGAACTGGGAGACGAGCAAGCGGTCGGGTGTGTCCGCTCGTTTTCGGGGTCCTGGGCTGGACCGCGGGGTGGCATTTTGACCGTAAATACGTGATACAATAGGGGTACAACTATACTTCGAAACGTTTTCTTTGGTGGGACTTGCCAGAATCTTGAGATTGTGGGAGAAACCAGGTATTTTGTGATTTAGGAATTGCACTAGGATTCTGAAGAATCCGGTTGAAATTTTGGAAGTTCAATCGAATTCTTTTCGCTCGGGATTTTCGGGACAAGATTCTTCATAATCTGCTCAAAAGAACTGGGCCTATAGTCTTGGCTATGCATGCAACAGGGCAAAAACTCCACGTGGGTATGCACAGGTATCCGGTCCAACAAAAAAAGCTATAATCATTAGCTAAGAAAAACATCCCGTGGACCTTAGCTCATGTAAAATACACTCCCGGTGAGACCACCTAACACAAGCATCTCCAACAAGTGCGCAATCTTAGCGGCGTGATGAAAAAATGTCTCTTTTTTTTGCGCGTGCAGCCAAAACGGATGATCTAAAAGACGCGCAAAAAACGCGCGCGCGGTATAATGAGTTCAGTGCGCGCAGGAAAACGTCATCGCGCGCCGCTTAATTCGTGCGCCCGCTCCTGCGCGCTGGACAACGACGACTCGGACGCGACTTGACCAACCACTAGATCCAGGCGCCGCCGCCCGCATCTTCCCCATTTGCTCCGGCGACCCGCCGGCGCTTCCCTCGCCTATCCCCGCGCGCCGCCGCTCCTTCCTCCACCTCCTCTCGTTGCCGCCGCCCCTCGAGCGCGCCATTCCACTGACGAACAGCGCCCGGCGGCCCATTGCAGCTCGACGCCCACAAGTTGTTTGACAAAACGCTTGCAGGGTATGTATTGCTTCAACTTTATATTTATAGATGAATTTGGTGCATGTTGTTTGTAGTTTTATAGACTAGTTTAAATTCAATTTTGTAGATGAGTTCGTCCTATGATTCTTCCGGTGGAGAATTTGATATTCAAGAGGAGGATGACCTCGCAATGATCCTAGCTATGCACGTCAATAAAAAGCCGAAGCACGGTGGTTCGGTTATCGGTCGTCAGAAAATTTGGAGGGATAAGATCGATGCCGACAACACATTGATGTGGCACTATTTTGTGGAGAATCCCACATACCCCGAGTTGTACTTTCGGCATCGTTTTACGATGAGCACCGACTTGTTCAAACGCATTGCACAGAAACTGGCGAGCCATGATCGGGTTTTTTCAGCAGAGGAGGAATGCCGCCGGAGAACTCGGGCATAGCACCTTTCAAAAGGTGACAGCCGCTTTGCGTATGTTGGCATACGGTATTCCGGATGATCTAGTTGATGACCATTTGGCCATGGGTGAGAGTCAAGCCATCATGTGTGCCAAGCGCTTCGCAGTCGCAATTGTGCAAGTGTTTAGTTCAGAGTATTTGAGAGCTCCCAATGCTGAAGATACCGCAAGGCTTTTGGAGATGAACAAAGCTCGCGGGTTCCCATGTATGCTTGGCTCAATAGATTACATGCATTGGAGTTGGAAGAAGTGTCCTAAGGCTTGACATGGACAATTCCACGACCAGGAAAAGGGTTCCACTATAATCCTTGAAGCAGTGGCCAATCAGGAGACTTGGATTTGGCATGCTTTTTTCTGGAATGCCTGGATCTTTGAATGACATCAACGTTCTTAATCGGTCACCACTCATGAATAAGATTGCAAATGATGAAACTACACCGGTTGAGTTTGTAGCAAATGGTCATACATACAACTATGCTACTATCTTGCGGATGGCATCTACCCAAAGTGGCAAACATTTGTGAAGCCGTTAAAAAGATCGGAAGGTAAGAAAAATCTTGATTTTTCACAATGCTCAGGCGGTGGCTAGGAAAGATGTGGAGAGAGCTTTCAGGATTTGGCATCCCAATTTGCTATTGTGAGAGGACCGGCTAGATTTTGGGATTAAAAGATCCTTTGGTACATCATGAACGCTTGTGTGATCATGCATTACACGATCATCGAGAATGAGTGTGGACAAGATTTAGACTATTCTCAGTATGAGCTCTTGGGATGTCCTGTGCGAGTGCGGAGGAGGGCTGCGAGGGTGGCCTGATTTGTTGCCTCCTATCATGCCATTCGACGTGCCAAAACGCATGATGCTCTTCAAAAGGATCTAATCGAGGAGTGGTGGGCATGGAATGGCCGACAAAACTAGTGATGTTGTATGTTTGATGTTGTATTGTTGAACTATTTGTTGTATTGTAAGATAAACTATTTGTTTGAGTTGTAATAATAAATCAAACTATTTATTGTTGATTTTTCGGCATAGTAAAATGGTTTTAGCGCGTCGCGCGGTTGCGCGCCTGTTGAAGATGTTCTAAGCAATAAAAACTACATTAAAAAAAACACTCCCCGTGACCTATACTATATAGGTCTATAAGCTGCCTGGTGAAACTCGTCGATCATTTCCCTGAATGACACGTCGGCCTGGCGTATGGCTCTACCGTACAAGGTCTACATGGTCTGTTAGTGGAAAAATTACACTTCATCATTCAGTAAAGATCATTTACCTGCAGGATTGCAGCAGCCTATGTGCCTGGAAACACATGTCAGAAAGAGGGCGAAAGCACACAAAGCCTGAACCACTGTGGTTCGTAAGTCCATTTTGTTACAGCAAGATTTCTGAAGAAACAATCTGACAACATAAAGAAGGAGAAGAGGTATTCACAGGGTCATACACGATCTAGATACAATTACCGGGAGCTCCGTTTCGCTCATCCTCGCAGAGATTTGAGAATCAGCCTCACGAAGGCGAAGAAGCCTGTCCCCACCTTGGCGCGCCTCCAGCGCAGGAATCGCCATCGACCCGGCCGGAGAGCGCGCGCACGAAGGCGGCCGGGCCTAACCTTCACACCATGATGGCCATGGTGTGCAGGCTCGACATGCGGCCGTACATCTCCGCGGACATCTGCGGCATCCCCGGGGACATCGGCCTCGGGCGCCGGAAGCATTCCTCCAGCTCCTGCAGCTTGGCCACCAGGAGGACCAGCCGCCGGGCCGGCACGAAGATGAGCGTCATTGGGATGATGCAAGCCCCCAGCTCCAGTATCAGCATGGCTGCTTATTCCACAGAGCAAGCAACTGCGTTGCTCAGGCCGTCTAGGTAGCTTTCTCGGTTCCTTGGATAAATGTCGTTTTGCCTTGTAGAGTTGCAGCTGGGGAGTTGCTTGCATATACGACTTTCGAGTCCATGACACACGACGGGGCAGCTACAGAAATGTTTATTTTTCACGACGACGAAGAAAAACGTGAGAGGACCTATCAATGGCGGAGCTTCACACGAATCACAGAGACGGGTCAGTCTCAGGAGGAATAATTAATTAGATGAAACCACATACGTTGTCGCCGGAATATTTTGCAATATATTCTAATGAGATTTGGTTGTATGGGACATGAAGATTTTTGGAATAATATGATAACTAAAACTGAAAATACAAATGATATTGTGTAATGAGATTTGGTTGTATGGATATTTATTAAATATAAATAAAATTAAAATTCTCATGCATATTTGCATGTTGAGGTAGCTTTTACTTATGCATGGGTGCATGTTCAGGTGAGCATTTTCCCATACATGTTGAATAATGAGATGACATGCTTGCGTGTTGAAAGAAGTAGATTAGTGAGGGCTAGCTATTCAGATATAGAAGATCTCCTATAGTTCAGAGGAGGTTATTTTAAACCGAGTGTTTATTTCGCTGTCGAGCGTGTTCTTAGTTTCATAGTACAAAAAAGAAAGAAGGTGGTTACACAATTTGGAACTTGTATACAAAGCTCGATCAACTTGGGAATAACTATTTTTCAAGTGAATTAAAATGATCCGGCTCACAGGAAACGGGGATAAAGGAGTAGCCCCCTGTTTATTTTGATCGGCCTGCGATGTGACATTTTTTATACTTTGTGTTCATCTGCGTTGTTTGATCCATGTCTCCCATAACTTGGATGGGGACCCCTCTCTCCGGATAAGCTATCAACAATAGTACTACCATTATTCATGTTGTCCCCTAAAAAAAGAAGGACGCCGATAAGTGCCACACGTGTGGCACAATGACCACCCGACCACACGGCGCTGTGGCATACACGCATGCAACCCACACGACGTTGTGTGGACGAACACTGAAACTGCCCACACGTGTGGCAGGAAGGCAGCTGGACCGAACAAATCGCTCGGGACGATCGCTCCCCCCGCCCGCACGATTTCATGTAGTGCGATGGCTGCCACCACCCCGAACGTCCATCGTATCGGCCCTACAGGCCTTCTCTATATTGGGCCTTACAATCTTACTAAAGAAAAAGAAGTCCAGATTTTTTTCGGTGACAAAAAAAGCCTACGATGCCATCCAACAACTTTAAAAGTAGAAAAAACCATTTGAATTTTCAGAAAAGTTGCCACTACATTTACGACTTGCCATCATGTTATTTTTTACAAAAATGGCAGGGTTTACCAAAACATATTAAATTGTCATGGCAGAAAGAAAATATGTTTCGAAAAATGACATGAACTAAAATGTTCAATAGATCATCATCCCTACAGTATAAGTTCCATGATGCATAGGCTATATTTGCCATGGGCCATGGCAACTTTGTTGAAAAATGTTCTATATATCATGATACTCCCTCCGTCCGAAAATACTTGTCGGAGGAATGGATGTATCTAGACGTATTTTAGTTTTAGATACATCCATTTTTATGCATTTTCCCGACAAGTATTTCGGGACGGAGGGAGTACATAGACTAAAAGATGCATAGACTTTCATGGCGTGATAAACAAATAAGAACACAGTTTTGCTGTGATAGTAAAGCCCAGATTTACCATCCTATAAAACGGAAAGATGAATTTGCCGTAACAGATAAGAGTGACAAACAAACTAGTACTAAAAATCCCAATGGTTCAAACCGAAAAAATGTCGTCGTACCTACAAGCAAAATTTGCCATGGTCAAAAGATCTTTTTTATATTAGAAGAATGAACTGAAAAGGAAAAGTTCATGGCAATTTGCATATGTATCATGGGCGGAAAAAAATGGATTAAAAAATTTGTGTATGTTTTTCCGTGCCAATCAAACAACAAAAAAAAGATTAAAATTGCCATGGCAAATGCATATACAAATTTACCGTGGGATTTTTGTCAAAATTGCCATGCTTATATATGATTTCTTTGCCATGATTGTGAAATAATAAAAAAAGATATCAAAAATTGCCAAGGCAAAAACATGTTCCGTGGTATTTTATCAAAACTTGCCATCTTTGTGTAATTAAATTGCCGTGCATATAAAACAACACGAAAAGAAAGATCAAAAATGCAATGGCAAAAAGTGTATTCTAATTTGCCGTGAAATATGTAATCAAATTTGCCATGCTAATAAAAAAAAATTACCATGAATGTGAAAAAAAATACAAAAAATGATCAATAGTTGCCATGGCAAAAGCATGCTCAAAATTGCCATGGTATTTTACTAAAATTGCCATGATTGTGAAATAATAATAAAAAATAAAAAAATCATGGCACAAGCATGTTCAAAACTGGCCATGGTATTTTACCAAAACTTGCCATCTTTGTGTAATTAAATTGCCGTGTATGTGAAACAACACGAAAAGAAGATCAAAATTGCCATGGCAATGTTCAAATTTGCCATGGTATTTTACCAAATTTTGCCATATTTGGTGTCATTAATTTGCCGTGTAATGGAAATAACACAAGAAATTGTCAAATTTGCCATGGAAAAAATGTATATTCGAATGCCATGGCAAAATGCATATTCAATTTTTTTGTGGTTTTTTTATATCAAATTTGCCATGCTTATGTAAAAAAAGTTGCCACGAATGTGAAATTATACAAAAAATGATCAAAAATTGCGATGGCGAAAAGCATGTTCAAACTTGCCATGGCGTTTAGCCAAGACTTGACATCTTCTTTGGTATTAAGTTGCCGTGTATGTGAAACAACACAAAAATCGCCGTGAACATGGCAACATATTAAACTACATTTGCAATGCTCTCATAGAAATCAAATTGCCATGTCGCAAAGAAAAAACATGGCAACACATCGTATATTTGCATGGCAACACAAACCTTTTGTTAGTTCCGTGGCAACACATCATGGCAAAACTAAAAAGTTGAGTTGCCATGGCAACTAAAAACTAAAAGGTTTGGCATTTTGATAAAAATAACACGGCAAAGTTGAATGTGTTTTTGCCATGGAATTATTTTCCATCATTTCTTTGTGCTATTTTTATCCGTGGCAAATTTGTTAAACATTTTTCCATGGCAAAATTGTTCTAAATTTTGTCATGGCAAATCGGTTATTTTTTTTCCGTGACCAACACTCTAGTTAGCCATGGCAAATCTGTAACTTTTTTTCACATGACAAACACTCTAGTTAGCTCAAAGGTAAATTTGCCATGGCAACTATACCATCGGGATGAGGGTAAATGTGCCACCTAAACTAACTTGCCTCTTCAAAAATGAAGAGCAAAAATCATCATATTCCTCAACAAGCTGCACAAACCATCAAGCAAAAATGGTAGAGGCATACTAGAAAAGCCATAGGAGAGATGGCAAACGTACCATATGTGCAATGGTGGAGCTCGCTGTAGAAAAGAGACGCATAAGAATCGCTCCAGCTTGGGCGCGTGCTACGCTAGACGGCGGCGCATCAGTACCCGCCGCATCTGGAAGCGGCCGCCGCTGAGGAGGATGCAAAACTCGCGGCAGACACCTGCACGCCCACAGCCGGTCCCATTAGCACCCGCCGCATATGGAAGCGCCCTGCCGTCTCGAGGCCCCCGCGCCTGGAGAGAGCCAGCCCGGAGATAGTGGTGGTGACCTCCGCCCGCCGGGCCACCCCACGACGGAGACGTCGTCGCATGCTCTGCCGTCCGTGGCATGGCTATCGCCTCCCCTTGCATCGGTGCCTCGATGACCTAGCCGCCGCAGCCCCCTTCCCGCACGGGATCTTAAGAAGTTTGTCGTGTTTTAGAATTTTCCAGAATTTAACAAGTAAATTTGGCATGGCAATGTAGGTACTAAATTTGCCATGGCAAGTGAAAACTATATATTGCCATGGCAATGAAAAGTGTAGAATCTGCCATGGATGCGTAGTTACATTTGCCATGTCAACAAAGATAGAATTGCCATTACAAATATAAAAACAACAAAATTTGAAGAACCTGCCATGAGAGCAATACAAAGGAAAGCTGAAATTTGCCATGTTCGGAAAACATGAATGTGATGGACTTCATGAGATCAAAAATGCATAATAAAAACACATAAACACATGGCAACAAAATAACACTTATATGACAAAATGGCACGGACGACTGTATGATCCTCTCCATGAAGATTTGAATTGCCATGGCAACTACTATGTCCCATCTAATACTAAAAACATGAAAAAATACATATTGAAAATTACCATGGCAACTATGGATTGAACATGGGAGGATTTATATCAAAAACTTTCACAAACATCATATTGAAAAATGAAAACAAAAAACTGATCATCAATTGACAGTGATCATCGCACTAAATAATTGGGCACCTTGGCACAGGTTGTTCATTTATGAAACAAACAAATCTTCTGATTGCTAAAACAGGGCAAGGTATAATGAAGGTTTAGCTAAGTGAATTACAATGTGGCTCACAACACAAATTACATGATGCTGAAAAACAACACAAGTGCTCTGACAGTCCAAATCTGGCAACTCCGGCCGCAGTCGCCGGCCACGAATTCAACAGGCACAATGCCTCTGTATATCGATATTGAGGGAAGGAAGCAGGGGTAAGACGCAGCTCACCTTGGGGACGTGCTGGTGAGCACGGGGGAGCCCAGGGAAGCAGGACGATGGCAGGAACTAGAGGAGAGCATCAGTGGAGAGCCCGCCTCCACTGCGCCGGCCCGCCTCACACACGCGACGCCATCCTTTTGTCGGTGGAACTCCTCTCTGCAGTGGCCCTCCTCGGCTCCGCTGCCACCAGCCATGGGAACGGGTGCGCGGGGGAAGTTAAGATGTCAGGCACGCCGTGCGCTTCTACGCCCTCGAGCAATCCACCGCGCGCATCTCCACATCGTCGTCGATGCACGCTGCGCCACCCCCACCACTGCCGACCCCGTGCTGGATGCGGGGGCTGGTTGGAGGGGATTGGCGCCCTTGCCGTCGCCTGGTCGCAAGGGTTGGCGCCGCCGGCGCCCGTGGCCTGCTCTGCCAGAAGCATCCCCTTCTCATCGGCTCCTAGTCCGCGACGCGGTGCCGAATCGAGGCGGAGCTCTGCGCACTCGATGTGGGGACAACGAGACCCGACCTCACCCGCGCCAACCTCGGCGACAACGGCAGGTCGACGCCGGCGGCCCTTCTTCAGATCCGGCGACGAGAAGGGGGAGAAGACAGTGAGGAGTGTTGGGGGAGTGGGGCGCTGGGGTGGGGGTGAAGGGGAATTGTGCCATCGCGGTCGCCGGCCACCTCACGGAGCCGGAATCTTCTCTCTCGATCGTCGGGATCCCCTCTCTCTTTCTGCTCACTGGCTCCATGGGGGAGGGGGGAGAAGGGTGGGAGTGAGCGAGCAAGGAGAGGACAGCGTTCGGGCGAGGACCCAAACAGCCCGCACAACCGCTACTGCTGACGTGGCTGTGCGCCCTGCTTTAAGATTGATGCAGCGCATCTAACGGCAAAGAAGGTGTTCGGGCGAAGTGGTCTCAGCCCACACGTGTGGGCGTTAATATTATCGAAAAAGAATGGAAGCGATCGGCAGCGCCCTGATGGCCCTTGGGAAGTCCAGGAGCGCGGTAACGAGCCAGGTACCATTACGCAAACAACGGACTTACGAGTCTGTTTCTAAAAAAATGTACCCCTTTTTTTTCTTATTTAGTATTTGGGTTGGTAAGTAAAACTAGATAGCCCCTTCCGTCTAGACGTTTTTCTAAATAAAAAAACTTTTTTCGACAGCGCTATTTTTTCCTTGAACACATTATGTACTTAGTGAAACATTAACCACCACTAAGAGCATCTCCAATAAATCCCCTTTTCCGTATGAAAACTGGTTTAGAGGGAGTTGAGGGGAAAAAAGACTACTCCAATAGACCCCATAAACATGATTTTTTTAGGAACCTTGTATAATATATGCCAAACCTCCCTTCTATCCAGGGAAGAAAGCCCTCCCGTAAACCTTCTCCCATACCTGACGGGAATTAACCTCCATCTCTCGTGTGAAGTATCACGCGCCCCTTCGCCTGCCGCCGATGCACTTCTCCACCGATCTCCTACGCCACCTCACGCCACGCCACGCCCCCTATGTCGCTGACCTCCCAGGCCTCTTCCAACCTTGGTCATCGCTGCCGGTGCCGTCAAGTCGTAGTCACACCGCGCCTCCTATGCCGATGACCTCCCATGCCTCCTCCACCCTCGGCTGTTGCCAACGGTCCCGCCAAGCCGTCACCGTGTCGCGCCCCTGATGCCGCTGGCCTCCCCGGTCTCCTCAACCCTTGGCCGTCGCCACCGTAGGCCTAAGCAATCCGGTGGGCAAGCGGCTCGTCCGCAACCGCGCCACTAGGGAGGAGGAAGGCACCGATCATTTAGGTGAACCATATGTTGCATGTTTGATCTTCGTGTTTGGAACATTCGTTATGTGCTTACTCTCTCGTAAGGGTGGTTGTGTAACCCCCAAGTGCAAGGGTGAAGTAACCAAGCAATAAGTGTTAACTAGGAGATACCCCGCGCGTTGTTGCGGGACGTTTTACATAGTATGAATGATATTATTGTGGCACAATTGAGCAGGTTGCTAGCTAGCTTGCGCAATCAGACAAATACTCATGAACTATCAATATGTTCAGTTGTTTACTGAGCTTAAATCATAGTTTGCATCTATAATGAACAAACTGAAAGAGTTTTTTTGCTGTGCAAAACCAAACATCAAATTGAAAGAGATATGAACCAAATCCATACATCAAATCACTTGCCATAGATCATTTTTGCCTATACGGCTGTGGGTCAATAGTACACTGTCCAAATAAGGAATGAACATGGTTCGTTAGCTTATTTCGCCCCAAACAAAAATAAGCCAAATATCTTGATAACATCAATACCAGAATAAAAACTCCAGCCCATTAGCAGAATTAGGCGGAAAAATGACTTTAAAAAAATACATAATCTGCAACTTGCAAAACAAATAGAACATGAAGTAATAAGTCGCACTACAAAAAAAAGACACATCCGTGACATTTTGGGCCGAACGAAAATTATTTCTGTCATACATATGACACTTCTATGACGATAATTGTGACAAAACCCGGTATCATCATAGATGTGGTGGGCTCCTACTTCTATGACAAAAAATCATGACAGAAAATGGGCTTTTCGTCCTGGGCGGGCCGGACACGCAGCTGCATGATATTCTTTGGGCCTTCCATGAGAAAAACCGTGGTAGAAGCGAGGGCGAGGAAAATTTCGGGGAGTTCCCGGTTACGGTGGGAGGTCGGGGGCCGAGCGATGCGCGTTTCTCTCGTACACGTACGCGCGTGTGTGCGAGGCGTTGGCTCTAACTGAACCCGAGTGAGGCTTTGGGCTCTAACTGAACCCGAGCGATTGCACTGCAGGCTACGCGTTACTGAACCCGAGCGATCGATCGATGGCTGTTAACTGAACCCGATCGAGCGATTCCTTCGCTACTGCTGCTAACTGAAGCCGATCGATGCTGCCTCTGGGATGAACAGTGAGCGTTGCGGGGGGGGGGGGTTGGATGAACAGTGAGCGGTGGCGTTGCCTCTGGATGAACAGGACCCCGTGGTGTGGTGGAGGGCTGGATGAACAGTAGACGGTGGAGGGGTGCCCGTGGAGGGGTGGTTGAACAGGACCCCGTGGTGTGGAGGGCTGGATGAACAGTAGACGGTGGAGGGGTGCCCGTGGAGGGGTGGTTGAACAGTAGCCGGTGGAGTAGCGCGCGGTGGAGGCTGGATGAACAGGAGCCCGTGGAGGCTGGAGGAGGTCGACGGTAGCCCGTGGAGGCTGGAGGAGGTCGACGGTGGAGATGAACAGTATCCCGTGGAGTCCCGTTTTGCGGTACGCCACACCCCTCCCGATGAACAGGACCCCCGTTTCGACCGTAGGAGGTCCGTTTCGTCCGTTTTGCGGTACGCCACACCCCTCCCGATCAACAGGACCCCCGTTTCGACCGTAGGAGGTCCGTTTCGTCCGTTTTGCGGTACGCCACACCCCTCCCGATCAACAGGACCCCCGTTTCGACCGTAGGAGGTCCGTTTCCTCCGTTTTGCGGTACGCCACACCCCTCCCGATCAACAGGACCCCGTTCCGAACGTAGGAGGTCCGTTTCCTCCGTTGTGCGGTACGCCAGGCCTCGTTTCCATCGCCTGTTCCGTCCAAGCCCTCCCGATGAACACGACCACGCATTCCGTTCCGACCCAGCCGGTTGGCTCCCACGCGTTCCGTTGCCTCCCGATGAACACGACGCATTCCGTTGCCTCCCCATGAACACGACGCATTCCGTTGCCTCCCCATGAACACGACGACGACGCTGTTTCTCCGTTCCGACCCAGCCATGTCAACGAGCCCTCGCCGTACGTATGCGCGAGTAGGCGTTCGAGACCCCGCCCGTATGTACACATACGTGGCCGTATTTTCTTTCTTGCACCCTGGCCGCTGTACGTACGTGTACATGCTACGTGCGCGCCTCTACTACGACACGTGCGCGCCTCTACATCCACCAGTATATATGTACGTACACGTTCGCGACCAGAATGACAACGCTACGTACGCTTCGACCAGGTGGGTCCCGACTGTCAGGCACTTCCTTGCGTGCGAAGATGTAGCTGGTGGGTCCCAGCAGTCAGGGGGGCGAATCGTTTTGTTTTTTTGCCCGGACGCACTTCCTTGCGTGCGAAGGTGTAGCTGGTGGGTCCCAGCAGTCAGGGGGAAACGTTTTTTCGCGAAATACGGTGGCCCGTCCGGTGGGTCCCCGCTGTCAGGTGGAGGAATAATTATTTTGCGCGTAATAAGGAGGCACTTCCTTGCTGCGGCCGTGGACCCAGCTGTCAGCGTCTCCACGCACAGTACTCTTCCGATGGAAGTCGGTCGTTGACCACATTGACCACGCCGCGCCGAGAGCACCACGGCGGTGGACGACGGCGAGGCCTAGGAAGGGGACGACACGGAGGCAGGGAAGACTCGGCAGTTGTTTCCCACGCGGAGGGGAGTACGACTGTACGAGGGTTTACTGGTTCGTCTGCCGTCGCCGGAGAATAACAGCAGGTGTGGGTGAGTAGAGGGATGGCTAGGCCAGCGATGGGAGTACGGTGGGGCGGTGAGGCCTGCGCGGCAGCACAGCCGGCCGCGGGGAGGAGGGAGCAGGCAGTCCCGCCGGCGCTTGTTTGAGCGGCTGGAGCAGGAAGAGCAGAGATTGAAGAAGCACGACGGCCGTTGGATGGACATCCAACAGTCAGTGCTTGTGCGTCAACCTTTTTTTAGGAAAGCCTCAAATCTGTGGAAAACAGCATACAGCCCATCTGCCATTATTTCTAATAATTTACAGCCCATTTGCTAATTCTTAAGGTTTTTTTGGAGCCCATATTCTTTTTGTTAGCATTACAGCCCATATTGTGGCCACGGTTAAAAAATTATACGAAATTTTGCATATTTCGGTGCGGTCCGAACTGTTTTTAATCCCGAAATTTCGACTCACATTCAAACTGATTTTAAAAATAAATGTATATCAATATAAAATCCAACAAATTCTCCACGCATAAAAATTAATGTAATTTAAAATCTTGAAATGAAAAAAAAGATATTTGAAACTAATTGCCGGTTTGATGTGTTTTAAAAATGTACAGCCCATTTCTCATTACTGATGGGCCATTTTCTCGGCCAGCCGAATGAAAGCTCTCCTCGTCTTGAAAGATTTGCAGCCCAACAGGCCTGACAAAGCGACTTACTTGGCAAATCACAAAAAAACTGGGCTGTGGCCGTGGACCCAGCTGTCAGCCTCTCCACGTACAGTACTCTTCCGATGGAAGTCGTTCCTTGACCACGTTGACCACGCCGCGCGGAGAGCACCACGGCGGTGGACGACGGCGAGGCCTAGGAAGGGGACGACGCGGAGCCGGGGAAGACGCGGCAGTGGAAGCCCGCGCGGAGAGGAGTACGAGGGTTCACTGGTTCGGCTGCGGTGTGAGGCTGCCGTCGCCGCAGGGCCTGGCCAGCGGTGGGAATAGTAGGGGGCGGTGAGGCCTCTGCGGCAGCACAGCCGGCCACGGGAGGCAGGAGCATGCGGCACGACCGGCGCTGCTTTGGGCGGCTGGAGCAAGAAGACCAGAGGTTGAAGAAGCACTACGGCCGTTGGATGGACATCGTACGGTCACTGGAGCTAGAATCGTTCATATTGACTAAGTTGACAAAGCCCTTCGTCCCCGTCAACTTAGTAGGCCCACAAGTCAGCCTCCCACCAAGGTGGGTCCCAGCTAGCCGGGGGAGTATTCATTTTTTTGTGCGTAATAAGGAGGCACTTCCGGTGGGTCCGAGCTGACAGCGGGGGGAACGTTTTTTTCGCGAAATACGGTGGCCCGTCCGGTGGGTCCCAGCAGTCAGGGGGAAACGATTTTTTTCGCAAAATACTGGTGGCCCGTCCGGTGGGTCCCCGCTGTCAGGTGGAGGAATAATTATTTTCCGCGTAATAAGGAGGCACTTCCTTGCGGCTGCCGTGGACCCAGCTGTCAGCCTCTCCACGTACAGTACTCTTCCGATGGAAGTCGGTCGTTGACCACATTGACCACGCCGCGCCGAGAGCACCACGGCGGTGGACGACGGCGAGGCCTAGGAAGGGGACGACGCGGAGCCGGGCAAGACGCGGCAGTGGATGCCCACGCGGAGAGGAGTACGAGCGTTCACTGGTTCGGCTGCGGTGTGAGGCTGCCGTCGCCGCAGAATAACAGGGGGTGTGGGTGAGTGGAGGGATGGCCTGGCCAGCGGTGGGAGTAGTAGGGGGCGGTGAGGCCTCCGCGGCAGCACAGCCGGCCACGGGAGGCAGGAGCAGGCGGCACGACCGGCGCTGCTTTGGGCGGCTGGAGCAAGAAGACCAGAGGTTGAAGAAGCACGACGGCCGTTGGATGGACATCGTACGGTCACTGCAGCTAGAATCGTTTATATTGACTAAGTTGACAAAGCCCTTGGTACGTCAACTTTTTTTTGAATGCATGCAGATCAGCTTAGTAGGCCCACAGGTCAGCTTCCGAAACGGTGCGCCCCAGATGTCAGGGGGAGGAATCATTTTTTGGGCGGGTGAAGCTAGAATATCCGAGATTGAAGAAGAAGCACGGCATCCGTTGGATGGACATCCAACGGCCACTGCTGCTAGAACCGTGTGTTGACTATAAGTTGACAAAGCCTTGCATACGCGTCAACTCTGTTTTTTAGGGGACGCGTCAACTTAGTAAGGCCAGAAGTGTGTGGCAGAGAACTTATAGCCCATTTGAGATTTGTAAGAATGTGTAGCCCATTTTTGAATTCTAATGGAATTTACTACAGCCCATTTACAGTTTGTTAAAAGTACAGCCCATTTCAACCAACCGTTCAAAACAGAATTCAATAAAATTTCCCACATTTTGATGGGATCCGAAATATTTTTATCCCGAAATTTCTAGTCAGATTAAATACAATTTCAATATAAATTTATATTACGTAAAAATCCAACGAAACATTGCGCTCGCAACAATTAATGAAATTAAAATTTTCAATATCCAAAAATAATATTTTATAAAGTAATCACGTGTTTGGTGCATTTTTTATAGTTACTGCCCAGTTTTTATAATTACATCCCATTTATTATTTCTTAAAGCCCATTTTCTTGTTAAGCCTAATGCATCCCTCCTAGGAAAGATTTGCAGCCCAGCGGGGCGGAGAATAACAACTTGACCTTGCCTGGGTATTCCTAAAAAAAGTATAGCTGGGCTAGCCATTTTCAGCTTGAAAAAAATTAATATCTGGGCTGGATATCTGGCCTGGGCTAGACGGGCCACAGCCCGCCCAGTTAATACCTGCAGCGATGTTTTCGTTGTTGTTCAGAGGAGAAAAATTAATATCTGGGCTAAACATCGAAAAACTCTGCAGTGCTCACACCTCAAAAACACAAATACTGCTCGAGCTGCTTGGTCCCAGCTGTCGGCCGCTTCTTGTGCAATTCTCTCGTTTATTGACTACTACATAGGTTGACAATGGTGTGGGACCGTGATGTCAGGAAACCAGGAGGAAGCAAAATAAATTATAGTTATATATATATATAATAAGGAGGCACTTGCGTACGTGAGGCTATGGACCTGGTGGGTCCCCATTGTCATCCTCTCCAAGTAAAGTCATCTCCTCGCCCGCGCGCGCTTTCCGCCCGAAACAGTCAGCGCCGCCCGCCCCGCTTCCCGGTGCAGGCGATTGCTCCGCCTTCAAACGACACAAGTGCCGTCCGTCCGTCCATCTGCCGCCCACATTAATGATACGCGGTTGCCGAGGCGGCTACTCCGGCGCCACACGTCCGTCCCTCCGCCCGCCCACCATTGCTATATAAACTGCTGCGCCGGCCATAGCCGCAGTCATCCGCATCCGTTCCCTTTCTCCTGTCCACACCACTACTGCCCACCATGGCTTCCTCGCGCTCCAGCGCTCTTCGGGACGGGCGGACGACGGACCACAAGGAGATGGCAGCCATTGCTGCCGACCGGCTGGCCGGCAGGCAGCCGGAGGACGACGACGTCCCAATGGAGAACATGGTAGTCGACGATCCGGCGCCAACCCCCTCCTCCGCGCCATCCTCGCCGGTGCATTGCACCATGACCATCGGCGAGGCCCGTGCCCAATATATGGACAGGGTGAGGCAGATGCGTGAGGAGCAGTTCCGGGAGGCGCAGGCCGACGCCGCCTACAACCACCATCTCCTCCAGGAGCACCTGCAGGCGGAGGAGCAGATCGCCGCGGAGCGGGCGGAGCAGGAGGCGCTGCTCGACTCGTACCGCTCCGCCCGCAAGGGCCGCCTCGAGCGCTGGCGGTACCGCATGCGGGTGGCGGAGGCTGCGGCCGCCTACAAAGAGGCTAGCAAAGAGGGCGATGAAGCGGGCGAGGCGCTGTTTGGCGAGACCGAGGACGAGGCAGAGGACAATGCCGGCTCCGACGAGTCCCCGCTCCGCTGGCGTCGACGAGGCCCTGCTCCGCCGAGGCCCCGCGGCGCCAACAACGAGGCAGAGGACACCGCCGGCTCCGCCGAGGCCCCGCCCCGCCAACAACGAGGCAGAGGACATCGCCGGCTCAGCCGAGGCCCCACCCTGCCGGCAACGTGGGGGAGGATTTCCACCGCTCCGCTGAGGCGCCGCCCGCCGGCAACGAGACAGAGGACATCGCCGGCTCCGCCGAGGCCCCGCCCCGCTGCCAACGAGGCCGCGCCACACAGAAAACGAGGAAGAGTAGAACACGGTAGGTCGCCGCCGCTCGGGTCCAAGTAAGGCCACCGCTGCTACCCTCCGGTTGAAGCCAAGCTAGGCGGGTTGACCATTGACGGCCGGTTAGCTTCTTGGCGGCGACGTGGAGTCGGAGAGCTGCGCTGGAGAAGAACGCTGCTTCTACTTAACTGCTGGTGCAGTTGGCTGACTGACACGTGGGCCCAACAGGCCACATGTCAGTTACGCAACTGCACCTGCAGTTAAGTCACTGAAGCTTCTGTTCGGCTCAGCGGGACACAGGTGGGTAGCTTCGGTTAATTAATTATACCTCCAGCGCACCCCTTTTTAGTTGAAGAATGTATGAAATGTAATGAAATCCGGCATGTTTATATGAAATCCGACCGTGTATGAATGAATTTATTTCGATTAGTTCGAATTCCTGTATCACTGGCATTGGATGAACATGCAAAACAATACGTACTAGCATTATTCCCAGGGTGATCACCTCGTTTGCAGCAGTTTCACATGTACTCCCTCCGGTCCTTTCTAGTCTGCATACAAGTTTTGTCTGCAGTCAAAGTATCTCTACTTTGACCAATCTTATACAAAAAAGTATGCACTTTCACAATGTGCGAAGTAAAAAGGAACAGAAGGAGTACAAAGAGTTTGAGCAGCTTTTTAGCGTTTCTGTACATTGCAATCAAACACACAGGCCTGGCAATTCATAGAGAACATTCAAAACAATCGATGATTATGCATCTCAGCTACTCACATGTCAGAGGCAATATTTACTTCACAACTAAAGAATAAAGAAAAAATTGATCGACGCTGCTGACAGCAAAGGGCGTCCCATTCGAAAATATCAAACGCATGTCTTGCTAAAATCAATGAGCAAAATTTGACAAGGTTGTCCCATTCCAAAATATCAAATGCCTACGATTGTGGAATGGGCAGGGTTTGCCATCAGTTCGGACATTGACATGGCACCTCGTGCTAAATAAACCAGCTGTTCTTTTTGTGCAGTTCCACCAAAATCAACCAAATTCGCGCGTAGCTTGTATGATTTCGCCCTTATATGTTGCAACGCCTTGAACTTATCGGCACCTCCTTTCTTGTGGTGGAAATGAATGATTCGATGTATTCATGAACATTTTGTGCAGTTCCCATTGAAATCAAGCTGAGCACCCCTGTTTGCACAAATACAAAAAAGTGATTAGTATAAAGCAAACTGTACTATGAATTGACAGTTTCAACAGGCACATACATGGTCCATGTAGAGCACACTTTTAGAAAAATGGAACTCACCAGAAAGAATCCTAGAACAACATTGTACTCGCGCATCACAGCAAAAAAATGGAGATTTGTCAGTCCTTCTGAGCTGAAGTTAGTTTGGTCTTGTGGGGAGTAATGTAACCATCCTTCAACTGCTCCTTGTGAAATATCCTTATCTTACCTCAATGGGATATTACGGTGCACATACAGATTGGAAGTCTTGTCTCCATTTGTGCAGTTCACTAAAATCAAGCAACATTATCGTACAAGTAGCACAACATATGAAAGCACACTGCAGAATCATGTGAAAGAAGGCTAGTACTGACCTCTCATGATGCGGAATTCAAACAACTCACAAGAAGAAGATCTGAACCAAATTCGCCTTAACGGATAGGAAGTAAGATCTCCTCTTGTGCAGTTCCACTAAGATCAAGCAATCAAGCAACGTTGTCGGTGTGACATTTTGGTTGAACTGCACAAAACACTCTTAAAACAAAAGTGTTTTGTGCAGTGCAACAAAAGGTCACAATGGCAACGAGGTGAAGTAGATAACCCTGTTTACACAGAGGTGCAAAGGAAACAATTAGTGGTCAATAACGGTGGATGACACAGAAGCCAACAAAAAGAAGCATCTACCTTATCTAAATGGGAAAGAAAGCAAGACAGTAGCATTTCTCAAACGGTGGCATTGATTAATATTAACATAGAGATTATATTAACAATAAAATTCGTTAAACATGTAATTTGCTTTTAACTGTGGCATTGCATCAATTTTCCAGCGGCATTATTAGAGGGTGTTTGTTTACAGGGACATTTTGGTGTAGGGACTAAAAAAACTCCGTGTCAGTCCCATCTAAACCAAACAGGAGGGACTTTTAGGGACTAAAAGTGGGCATTTGGGACTAAAGAAAGAAGACCCCGAGGGAGTCTTTTTGGGACTTTTTCCAACAGTTGCCCCTGCCACGCATCGCACCTTGTCTCTATTAGTTCATTACTAGGGGTAACATGGTCTTTTAGCATGTCATTTAATAACCTCTAGTCCATGTTTAGTCCCTGGAACCAAGCAGGTAGGGACTAGGGAGTTTTTAACCAAACAGGGCCTTAGATTAACAACAGCTAATGAGTTGCACGGGACAGTGGACGCACCAGCACCATGTGCATCTACCGATGTACTGTGGTCATGCACAGTCTGTTGCAACAAAGAACAAACAACCAAGGAGCATATTTGTGTTGGTCCCAGTTTTGTTATCTTTAGACACCTTTCCCTATGTGAGCGCAGCAAATCTAGTCCTGCTCAAACTCTACAGCCTTGTCCCTTCCTTTCCTTTTTGAACTAGTACTTTCGCCCCTTCCTTTCCTCTTTGAACCACGTCCTAGATTTATGCGATACAACTTTCCCCACTACTTTCCCCCATTCCTTTCCTCTTTGAACCACGTCCTAGATTCATGCTATACAACTTTCCCCCTTCATTTCCTCTTTGAACCACGTCCTAGATTCATGCTATATACAACTTTTCCCACTACTTTCCCCCACTCCTTTCCTCTTTGAACCACGTCCTAGATTCATGGTATACATGCAGCTAGAGCAATGCATGTGGAGTAAGTAAATTATACCTTAAGGTTCTTGGGGCGTGGTTCGGTGGGCGACGGGACGGCGGCGAAGAAGAAGGGGTCGGAGGCCCTCCCGCGCCGCCGCTGGGTGGAAAGTGAACAGCTGCGCCGGTAGTCCCTCGCCGACGGCGACAGCGTTAAGCCTCCTTCCCTTCCCGGCGGACGGATCCTGCCGGCTCTTTGAGCAGCAGTGAGGGGAGAGAGAGGCCAACGAAGTCTTGTTTAGATCTGGAGAGGGCGAGAGAGTGTGAAGAGAGCAACTACAAGCGCTGAGGCTCCAGCGGGAGAGGGCGAGAGAGTGTGAAGAGAGCAACTACAAGCGCTGAGGCTCCAGCGTGTATATATATACTGGAGAGAGAGTGTGAAGCGTGCAAACCCTAGAAAACATTTTGACCAGTCAAAGAATCCTCCTGGCACAAATTATGCTCAAGTGTAGTTATCGAACCCGAGACCTCAAGTTTGATGAGCGAACAGGCTAACCAGCTACACAACCCTCCCGTTATGTTCAACGAGAGGGAAATAACCTTTTATACATTCCTGCATTCGTGTGACAAGCATGCCGTGTTTTTTTGTGTGTGTGGGAGTCATTGGGATTTCAATCATAATCGTGTCATGTGGCTTTGGTGGTAAGACTATCCACAGTGGTGCAGAAATAATGCAGCCTTAGTCACCTTACCTCTCTCCACGTAGTACGTTGGGTCCCACCAGTCAGAGGGTGAAACAAACAAATTAATAAGAAAAATTAAAAGCGCCAGCGGTGTATCTTACCTCACACATCTCGCTACTGCTCGGGAACACTGTCCAATTGATCCCTCTGTTCGCTCACGTACTATTTTAAGTGAATCCTTATTATAACATGCACACAAATTTTGGGCACTTGTATTCGACTTAAGTCAGTGTGCCACCGTATCTCGTATACTTACTACTCCCTCCGTCTAGGTGTAATAAGTCACGTTAGAAGGTGCAACGGGACCAAGGTGCGTGCGTGTGCGTGTGTGTGTGTGTGTGTGTTTAACAGCATGTGTGTGTTAGAGAGAGCGACAGATCGACCTACTCCTACAGAGAGATGTTGTGTAGTGTACGATTTTAGCCGCGAGAGTCGGTGCATCCTCTCGTTTCCGGGCGTGTCCGGTAGGGACATGCGGACAGCTGCCACGCCCGCTCCTGACCAGCCTGGCCCACCCAAAGCCCCTCCATCGCCCGCGCGCGCTTCCCGCCCGAAACGGTCAGCGCCGCTCCAAAGAATCGGTGCCGCATTCATGCCCGGGCAGAGCGGACGCGACCTCTCACTGGCGCAAGAGTGATGGTTGCTTCGTCCGTCCAACTTACTGCTGGGTCTATGTGATTTGACGGCTCATTGGTCTTTATTACTGAGGTGGTAGGACTGCTGGATGTCCCACGCTTTCGGCGAAAGGAGGTACTACTACTAGATTACAATTTTCTCCATTCTTACAGCGGAGGCGTGCAAGAGCAGTGAAAACACGCAGGCTCAGTGATTACATGGCCCACCTCACACTATCACCGTGCGACACCTAACTCTTTACATAGTACTCCCTCCGTTCCTAAATATTACTAGATGAGTCCCCGCGCGTTGCCGCGGAACAGCGGTATATCTCTCTGCGCAAAATTATCGATTTCATAGAACTAAAAAAACTCTATAACCGCATGACAAATGTGGTAGCCAAACTAAATAAACTCCCATCATCATTTAGATCATCCCACGTAAGGAAAAAAGATCAGCCAACTCCTACTGCATAATGGGATTATATTTTTCTTTTTGACATGTTAATGGGACTTAAAAGCTCACTTACATGCATGCTACCGGTGCATGCTTGCATGCAGACATGTTGATGTGATTTAAAACCCACTCACATGCATGTGCCACGGTATTTCTGCATGCTTGCATGTGGCTTAGTGCGGAGCCTCTCAACGTCTAGATCAGACGGCTATTATGGACTGATTTACTTCATCTAACGGCTACATCAATTTTGATGATGTGGCTCAAGGAGAGGATAGAGAATTCCTAGTAGTGGGGGCTAGCTATTACTAGTAGATAAGTCTTTGTAGAGATTCCACTACATACGGAACAAAATGAATGAATCTACACTTAAAATGCATCTATATACATCCGCATGTGGTTCATGGTGAAATCTCTACAAAGACTTATATTTAGGAACGGAGGAAGTACTAGTATAGTACGTACTGTAATTTATCAGCGAGATAAATTTGTACAATGCTATGAAGCTTCCAGCTTCTGTTACATGTATCTTGCGTCCAAGGTTGCCCGTTGCAACATTTCATCAAATACAAAGGAGACTAACATGCATGCTATTGCATCTCAATGATTGACAGATCATAGCAAATATGTACTCCCTCCGTTCCAAAATAAGTGTCTCAACTTTGTGCAAACTTTAGTACAAAGTTGTACTACTACTAAAGTTGACACTTATTTTGGAACAGAGGCAGCTAAAGAAAAAAACGATCCATGCAGTCCCTAGCCCTTGAACCGTGAACCCTGACCAGGCTTCAATTTGCTGGCAACGTTCGAGCTTCCTAATAAATGAAGTTTGCAACCTTTTGACCATCGGATCATTTTGTGCAGTTTCACCAAAATCGAGATGAGCATCCCTGTGGCAAAGAAATTGAAGAAGCGTGATTAGAATAAGATTACTGGGACTAGTTGATGAGACATAAACTCATCACAAATACAGTACGTAGAAGCCAGTAGAGGTATGTGCGGGGCAAAGAAGTAGAGAAATATCCACAGGGAGTGATGTGGGCAGCTGGAGCAGTGGTGCAAGCCGGCTGTAAAGGGAGTTGTACCTGAGGGACGTAGCTCAACCTTGAGGAGGGCGGCGGGAGGCGGCAACTGCCCACGTCGCGGCAGTGAGCAAGGGACGAAGGCAACCTCACCGGCTTTGTGAGAGAGAACGGCGGGGACCCCTGATCGGGACGTGCCGACAGTGGGTTTTCGCCGTCGGCGACGGCCACCGCATCTACACTAAGCATCCACCCCTTCCCCAAGCGGACGTGATCCGCCGGGATGTTAGAGATGTGGCCACAGTCGTTTTGTGCGAGAGAGTGTGAAGAGAGCAACCCCAGCAAGCAACCGTGTAGGCTGGCCCGTCCTGACTATGTATATAGTGGAGCGGTTTCCTTTTCTCTCCATATGAACCTATCATATTGCGTACGTGCCACTGAAGAAAAAAAACTTTATTTATAAATGACGCGGCACCTACTACTCGTTCTCCTATAACCTTGCGCTTGGCATCTCCAAAATATTAACCTTGCGATTGGCTCTTCGCCTCTTCGGGAAGTCGAGCAATAATGGTAGTGCAGTATATATCGTTCTGGCTATATGAGACCGAATGAATTGCTGCACGTCCACCACGTGGGCGAGGGTCGAGGGGCGAGGGAGAGTGCTACATACGGAGCAAAATGAGTGAATCTACACTCTAAAATACGTCTATATACATCAGTGTTTGGAGTATGTACTAGTAGTTCATATTGAAATCTACTAAAGGACATATATATTCCAAACAATATGATATAATCTCTATAACCAAGGTAGTAGGGACGAGGAGTAAACGGAGGGAGTAGTAAATTTTTCTCCTCGTCCTGCGAGCCACCGCGCGCATGGGCGAGGGAGCGGGCGTAAGGCGGAGCAAGCTTCACCTCATCCTGCGAGCCACCGCGCCCGTGGGCGGGGGAGACGGCGTACTAAGCAAGCTTCTCCTCGTTCTGCGAGTTGACGGGACACATCAAAAGTACTCCAGTGTATAGAGCCTTGCCTCTAAGGTAGGCCCCACATGGTTTGCCTCTTTTTTTAACATAACACGTCAAGTCGCAATTTGTTTGTTCACCCGTGGTAGACGATCCTCCCTCCACCAAGTGGACAACCAGTACACGTGCCAAATTACCACGTGGGCTGCCTTTTTCGTACAGAAATGAGCTCCACCGTGTACCCGCGCGGGTGTGGTTGGGAAAGAGACGGGAGTACGTGCGCCGTGCATGCACCTCTTCTCTTCGTGCACGTCCCCCACCTACGTGGGTGTGTGTGAGAGATACAAACCGCGTTCGTGAGTGTTTTTTGTTTTGGGGTGGGGGTGGGGTGGGGGTTGATTTCGTGAATTATTTGTGGGAATATGTGTCGATGACATCTCAAACAAAATTTTGCATGCAATGTGTGTGAAATGGAGGCCTATCCATATCATACATAGAGGGTCGGGCAATCCACGAGAAGAGAGGGAGGGGTCATAGCTATCGATAGAGTCGAAGAGAGGATCAAGTGGGTGGGTGCGAGATCGATGAAGAGAGCCATCGAAATTGTGTGTGTGTGCAAGTCAAAGATATAGGGCGACTGGCCTACCGGAACGTTAGAGGGCACATGTCAAGTTTGTGTGTGGCAGGGAGACATGACTAGAGCGCTCGATGTATCGGTGTGTGTGGGGGGAGGGGGTGGGGGAGGGGTAGGCAGAGGCCTAACTATAGAGGTAGAACGACTCGTATATGTGTTGAGAAGGAGAGACCCAGCTATGTCTTGAGGGAGATCGGTCGACATCCATACATAACTGAAGGACGGGAAATATGATGGGACAGAGAGAGAGAGAGAGAGAGAGGGAGGGAGAGGGAGGGAGAGGGGTAGAGTGCTGGATGGGTGATGGAGTTGCTTCTCGAAGATGGTGGGAGAGGCCTACTAGACAAACTGAGGGTGGAACTGCAATGTTATCAATAAGAGTGGGGATGTGTTTCTGTGTGTGCCTGTGCGTGATAGATCTGTCGGGACGCATCCATGGATGATGAAGGGGAACCATGTGTTTGGTAAGCAAACCTAACTAGATCGGTAGATCAATTGTTGTTTGTCGGAGGAAGGGAGAGACACAACTAATGAGGTAGATCGATTGACGTGTGGGTAAAAACGAGTTATAAGGACCTAGCTAGCTATATGTATAGCGAGAGATCGGTCGGTGTACGTCCATTTGTTAGAGGCAAATAAGGCCCAGCGAGACGGATAGACAGAGAGAATGGAGCTAGGAGGTGGTGCGAGAGGCCCAACTACTAGCTAGATAGGGGGAGGAGTGTGCGGTTGTGAGATCGATGAAAAGAGGGGCGAGAGTTTACACGTGTGTCTGACCGTATGAGAGACACGAGGCAAGGACACATAAAGGAGGAGATTGAAGGTGTGTGTGTATGTTGTAGGCAGGCATCGCTGGAGAGGTTTATCGATCGGTGTGTGTCGGAAAGGAGTTGTGGAGACTCTGGGAGAACGACCTAAAGAAAAAAATGAATGTGCCCGGTGGATAGAATGCCGAGGGAGGGGGAGGGCGAGGAGGGCGTGTGCATGCACGAGAGAAAGTTAGTGGTAGCTACAAAGGTTAGAGGATTGTGTGGGTGTAAGAGACTAACAAAGATCATAATTTGATATGAAAGCGGATTCATATATTTGAATAGGAGATCATAGTGTTTTAAACATTGCATGCATGAATATAGCGGTGATACACGTGCTGTGCACATGTTATACCATAATGTGATAATGCATGGCGTTTGCAACTCACAGCTAAATGCCGAACAATCTAAACCATACTATACATCAAACAATCTCACATTTTATTTGAATTTGTGATAATGTGTGGCGTTTGCAGCTTACAACTAAATATCGAACAATCTAAACAATACTATATATCGAACATTCTCACATTTTATTTGAATTTGTGGTAATGTGTGGTGTTTGCAACTCACATCTAAATACTTGTAGGCGTAGGGGGCGGGGCACCATACATAATGTGATAAACACATTATACATATGAGACATGGTTTAGATTATGAAGATCTAGCTAGAGCTAGAAATGTAATGTGATTTGAAATCAAAATAAAGTGGATTCAAAAAATCTAGTTCGAGTTCATATAGTACACATAGTTCATATGTAACTCGAGACTAATCATGTGGTGTGCTGTGAAGATAATACACAAACGATGGTTTAACTTGACAATAATGATGATTGTAGATCTTATTAAAACAGAGAAACGAATTCAAATGCTTTGACTTCACAACAATCATTACTGTAGATCTTATTCAAATAGAGAAACGAATTCAAATTTAGTTCATATTGAAGCGGTAGTATATACGTTTGGAATGCACTAAAACGTTCATTTGAGTAGTAGGTTGCATGCATTATACACGTAGCGAAATATTTTAATTGAACATAACATGAATTCAAAGTTTTGAATGACATTTGTAGTGCGCATTGATTTGGTACAGTACACGTTAGGCTTGTCCGGAAATTTCAACCCGCGCCTTGTTAGCCCGAAATATTTAAGATATATCTTTGTCTCGTTGTGCTCCGACAACTCCCTCCATCTCAACCCGCGCCTTGCTATTCCGAAATTACAACGCGCGCGAAAACTCCCACCTCCTGTGAAATCCCGACACGCGAAATGCCCGTGGTACCCCTGAACCGAAAGAACCGCCTCAAATCGGTGGGGGTACTTTCGTAACTTACCCCACATTTCGGACAAGCGCGTCTCTAAGCCATGGTTCCCCACTGCCATCCCATCCGCCCACCCATTCGTACACCGAGGCCGCGAAAACCCGCGACGAAACCCCACACCCTGCTCCGTCCGCCACCCAGCCGGAGCCTCTTCCCCGACGACGTCGTCCACAGCAACACCTCGACGTCCCTCATCCACCGTACCGGATGAGGATCCGTCGTCGATCTCATCGTCCCGCCGGTTCAGCCACCCCGTCCTCCACCTCCAAGGAGCTGCCCCGACGTTCCCCTCGTCTTTCGCGCCACCTCCATTCCCACACCGCCGTCTTCACCTGCACCACCGGAAGAGCATCATCATCACCGTTTCCTCGGATGAAGCTGCGGCCTAATCGGCGCCACCAAAGAGGTTGTACACTAATCGCCGCATTTTCTTCTTGATTCGATCTCACGGTGCTGCCGGCGCTCGGTCCCGAGCCGACACGGCGCGGCTCCATCCACGGCGGCGTCGCCGGCCACTTCCTCCACGGCGTCGCTCCCTCGGCGGCGACGTCCACATCAGTAGGAGCTGCTGCTGCTTTAGCTCTCGCTCGCGCTGCTGCTCTGCTCTTGCTCTCGGTCCCCTGCCTGGTCTGCTCTTGCTATTGCTCTTGCTCGCGCTGCTGCTCTCGCTCTTGCTCTTGCTTGCGATGCTGCTCCGATTTAGCTACACTTCAGTCGACTGAATCGACTTTTGGGTCAGTCGATTTTCAGGGGGTGGGGGGGGGGCTCGCCGGGGTGAAGGAAGAACCAGCCGCAGCGGGGAGGGGGGCTCGCCGGAGAGGTACCCCACTATCTATCTTAGGGTTCAGGATGGGGGCGGTGGTCGCCGGCGGTGGCGGGGCGTTGGCGGGGCGGTGGCGTGGGGATCGCCGGAGAAAAAGCTTGGCACTGGGGGGCCTAGAGGGATGGCCGGGGCGGCGGCGGACTGGCGGTGGGGAGTGTTTTGGGGCGGGCGGGGCGGCGCACCGCCGACCACGGGCGGCGGGGGGCTACTGTTTGGCCGGTGGTGGCTGGCGGCTCAGGGGGTGGAGGTTGAAGATGAACCGCAGGCCCTTGATTTCGTATCCAACGGCTGCAAAATCGACTGAACAGAGATGAAAAAGTCAGTCGACCGACGTGTAGCCTCACCTTGCTAGTGCGTTCAGTTTCGACAGCAAAATTCAGTTTCGACAGTTAAGTTCAGTTTCGACAGTTAAGTTCAGTTTCGACAGTTAAGTTCAGAGATGAGCGGCTGATGTATTTTACATCTAGCACTTTGTGGTTATGTATTTTACGTCATGTATTGGAGATGCTATTAGAATTCCACTCAGGTTAACGTTGTTCGTTGTCTCTCTTGTCCTGCTTCAGCCTCGGCGTCGTACAACTCACCGGAGCTGCTCCAACGACGAAACCCTCCATCACAGCGGAGCAGTACCTCGGGCTCCATCTCCAGACGCCTAAGATCTTCTTCCCCTCCTCCGACAGCAAAGTCAGCCGGAGCATCCTCACCGGCCAACCCAATCACGCTGAGATCGACATGGCTTCGCCAAAGAGGTTGTACACTTGTTGCATCTCTTTTTTACTCTACATGTTATATATATTGTCCACTGAGCACACGGATTTGTTCCTTTAGTGTCTCCTTGAAAGAAAAAACGTAGGAATTTTAATTTTCACTTGTCCTCCTTTTCAAATTCCTATTCATGAAGCACAAGACTAAGAGATAGTAGCATAATAGCATTATAACCGTACATTTTCTTGTGGTTTGACTTAATCTCACCATGCTTCTTTGCATCCTGTGATCTTCCAATTGTTGTGAATCAAACACCCAGATTGGCAGAAATCCTGTGTTTTTAAATTCTCTGTTTTGCACGTGCATTCCTATCCTATTCCTGTCTATTTCCTATCCCTGCATTGTTGGAATCCTCCAATTCAAACGAGCCCTTACAGAATTACTTCTCTTACAGATAGTTGTCAAAGAAAACCTTGCGTGGTTTGTCCCGCTCCTGCTGCGCCGTCGTCCACCCCAGCTCAGCTGCTCCAACGACAGAAGGGTCCAGCACAGCAGGGATCCGGCCTCCAGACTGTCTTTCGCCGCCTCAGATCTTCTTCCCCGCCGCTGGCAGCCATGAAAACTGCATTACCATCATCAACCGAGCAGATGACCTCGAGGACTACACGGGTCCGCAAGAGAGGTCGCACTCTTTCGTGTCTGCTTACGTTATGCATCGCTTAATATTACATGCTACTTTATCGTCCTGTTCACCGATTAGACTCTGAGTCAGCTCCAAACTAATGGTCAAACTTGAGTTTTTAAATGGTTGTGGGGTACATATCGGGGCCGCTATCAATAGTATCTATCTACTATCTGGTTAATCTCCGGTGTCTACTATGAGTTTCATGTTGGGTGGGAAACAAACAGTAAAGAAGCCATTATCTGTATTTTTTAACTGAAGCCATTATCTGCCTGCTATTATTGGTTTTGGGTCTATCCACAGGTTGCTACCATCACTCTGGATTTCTGCATGCACTCCTTACATAATCTCACTATGTTTTATTCCTATGCATGACAGTTATTGTAAACAATGGAACTGAACATGTAGAGCAAAAGAGACGAGCCTTGCGTGGCAATAAAATTTCATGCAGACGTCGCTCCATGGTAGGCGCAAAGGCAGCCCCCCTCCACGCATTTCGGATTGTAATCGAGAGGAAGATATCTGTTCTGAGGGGGATTCAGAAGGAGAAGACAACTCCTATTTACCCCCTGAGGTCTTCGCTCTAACTTGGCATGCTGATGTTGGTTATATCATGCATATGGTGTCTTGCATTGCTTACTTTATACATCAAATATGTCATCTGCTTAGTTTAGACATCCTTTGTGCGAATGCCATCTGTTTAGTTTATTCATCGTTTATGTGAATTATGCAACGCCATCTTGTTTAGCCAGGCATCATATATGTGAATTTTGCAATGCCATCCTGCTTAGCCAGTCATCTTATATGTAAATTATATCAGGCCATCCTTTTTTTCGTTACATATTACATTTGTCAACAATGTTAGTACATTCAACTGCTCTTCGTGTGCATCAGCCATTTGACACGGTGATGGCAAATTCTGGAGTGAAAACAAGGTCTTCAGAGCAGACTATGCTATCTGACGAAGCGCATATCTCGCTGGTTACGGATAGCTCCTCAGAGGAGGATTCAGAGACAGATGACCAGTCCTATTCCCCCCCCGAGGTGTATGCTCTAACTTGGCAGGGTTATGTTGCTCATATCGTGCGTATGGTGTCTCGCATTGCTATGTCATTTGATTAGTTTAGACATGCTTTGTGTGAATGCCACCTGTTCAGTGTCTAATTACCATATGTGAATTATGCATTGCCATCTTGTTGCAAGACATTATATATGTGAATTATACAATGCTATCTTGTTGCAAAGGCATTATATATGTGAATTATGCAATGCCATGCTGTTTAGCCAATCATCATGTATGTGAATTATATCATGCTATCATTTTTTTGTATTACGTGTTCCATTTGTCGACAACGTTTGTATATTCAACTACTCTTCCTGTGCATCAGCCATTTGAAGCGGTGATGGAAGTATCTGGAGTGAAAACAAGGTATTCAGAGCAGACAATGCTACCTGCTGAAGCAGACATCTTGCTGGTTACAGAGAGCTCCTCAGAGGAGGATTCAGAGACTGATGACCAGTCCTATTTCCCCCCTGAGGTCTATGCTCAAACTTGGCAGGGTTATATTACCCATGTCATGCATGTTGTCTTGCATTGCTTAGTTTTTACATCATATATGGATTGCCATCTGCTTACTTGCTTACTATATAAATCATATATTTGAATTATATCATGCCATCATGTTTACATAGTACATACACATCATCTATCTGAATTATGGCATGGCAACCCATTTAATAAAGACATCATATAGTTATATCATCTCATCCTGTTTAGTGTTTACAGTCATCATATTTTGAATTATGGCATTCTATCCGTGAATGTATGTGAATTATGGCATGCCAACCTATTTAATAAACACATTATATAGTTATGTCATGTCATCCTGTTTACATAGTCTCATATTTTGAACTATGTCTTTCCATCTTTTTTAGTTAGCCATCATAATGTGAAATTGTGTCATGCTATCCTGTTTAGTTAGCCATCATATATGTGAAATTGTGTCATGCTATCCTGTTTGGTTAGACAACATAAATATGAATTATTTCATGCCCTCTTTTATTCCCCACTATCCATTGCACCTGTCTATCATACAATGTCTATACTTTCAATTACTTTTCTTGTTTATCAGCCATTTGAATTGGAGAGCGTGATGGCAGTATCTAAGGGAGTAACAACACGGTCTTCAGAAAAGATAGTGCTACCAGTTGATGCAGATAGAACCACGGTTGTACTTGCCCAAGGACCAGATCCACCACACATAACCCAGACTCTCGCAGATTGTACCCCTACCCAGTTGGACAGAGAACCAGCTACACCCCTTCTAACCCCAACCCCGGCAGATAGTAACCCAGTTCCAGTTGACACAGCACCGTCTCCACCACAGAGCACCCAAACACGAGCAGTTAGTAAGGGAACTGCAGTGCCCAAAGCACGAGGACCACCACTCCGAATCCCAACTCAACGCTTAAAGGAGAAGAAGATTTGTTCTCAGGTCAGGTTCTGTAGCTATGGTTCATACTCCTTTGCTCTTGCATTACTGTATTTACTCATACCAACTATTTTCAAATTTGAAGGATGGAATTGAAACTCCAATGGCGCAACAGGTATGTTTTAAACCTGTTTCTTTAACTGGTTTGCTGTTGTAACCTGCTCTATGTTGATTTCAGTTTCAATTGAATAAACAGTTATGTTCTCATGTCATGCACATTACAAGTGTTGTTATTGCTCTATAGTTACCCACACTTATATTCTGTCTATTCTGCTTTGTCTTGAACAAATATTATTTGAACTGTGTCTCTATCTTGATTTGGCAACAAAAACTAGAATGATATAGACCATAAAGTGACCATGGTACATAGATATATGTTTGTTTCATGCTGTTATCCTGTCCACTTTACTACTGAACTCATTTACCAAAATGAGTTTCATATACAACATGGTAAACATGTGATGTGTCTGCTTGTTTCTCTTTTAGAATGCGGACAAAATATTGGAGAACAGTACCGCGTTATCCAATGGTAAAGGAAGTAATGCAGATAAGGTTCAAGATAGTGAGACATCCCTGTTGGTCTCCAAGAAAGCTGATAAAAACTATCTTGACGACAGTGAGGGAACCCAAAAGTCCTGTCTTGATGTAGTGTTCGAGTTACTGGCCACTACTGCTGGCACAAGCTCTTCGAACTCGCTGCCTGAATCAGTTCGTCTTCTTGAGTCTCAACTTCAAGTTGAAAGACATCGATCAGATGTGCTGCGACAGGAAGCTGAAGGACTGAGGAAGTCCCTGCAGAATTCAGATGCATATTTTCTGGTGCAACAGCAAGCGCTGGAGGATTTAAGCGCCAAACAAGAGAAAGTTAATAAGCTTGCTAAGCATCTTGCCAGCATTATGGGTACCCAGGATATTGTTTCTTGAGATCTTCTGAAGTGGTTTCAGTTCTGGATTTGTTTTGCTGCGGCGTTTATTTGCGCTGGTCGCCAACTTTGACAACCAGTGTATATGATATGCTGCTTTGTTCCCTATATTTGCACTGGTGGCGAACTTTGATGCCCAGTGGATGTAATATGTGTAATAGCCGTGATAGCCTAGCGTTAGTTGCTTGCTTATTTATTTCCTTGTTGTCTTGTTTATTTGTTTGCTTGTAGTCATTGCAGTTCTTTTTCCGCGGTTAGCTAGTGGCTGCAATAACCTATTTTTTAAAACTAGGCCACAATAACCATGGGCTAATATTTACTGTAGTGACACTGGGCCTCCTACTGGCCATAGAAACAGTGGGCCTTCTACGGGCCGTAGAAACAATGGGCCTTCTACGGGCCGTAGAAACAATGGGCCTTCTGCGGGCCGTATCATCAATGGGCCTTATACGGGCCGTATGATCGATTGGCCAAACATGGGCCAAACAGACCGCATTATGGCCGTAAACGGGCTAGAGTTGGAATCGTCCGTTCATGGGCCGACCATAACGGGCCATCGTTAATAGGCCGTATTTGATGACGCTATGAAAACGGCCCAACGTATTAACGGACCACAAACGGGCCGACTGTAACCACGGGCTGAATTTGGCCCACAAGCAGAAAATGACAGTAACGGGCCGTAAGTAAACGAATGCTGGAAATGAGCCCAAGAATAAATGGGCTCTGAGAAGGCCGAAAGATAACATGGGCTGGAAACGGCCCAACGGAATAACGGGCCGTTAATGGGTATAAAGTGATACACTGTTCATTACGGGCCAGTTTCACCACGGGCCGTTAATGGGTGTAAAGTGATACACTGTTCATTACGGGCCAGTTTCACCACGGGCCGTTAATAGGCCAAGAGTTACATAGGGCCTCATATGGGCCGAAAGACGTCATGGGCCATACATGGGCCAGAAGTGAAAACGGGCTGGAATCATATTGGATGGCCCAGATGACGCTACTGGGCCTAATTCGGATAGGGCGTAACGGGCCTTGGGTTAGCGGGCTGTAAATGGGCTATATGCGAACAAGCCGTTAACAGGCTTTCCATGGGCCGGCCCGCCACCTTTTGACCAAGTCAAACGGGCCGGCCTTTTCACAGGAATGGGCCTCTGTTGGGCCGTGCCACGTGTCGACGTATCATAGGCGCCTTCCGTCCAATGAGTGGATGACATCTGTCCCAACGATGAGTCGACACGTGTTTCCTCCAGCCAATGATGATTTTACACGTGGAAAATCCCCATTGGTCGGGGCTGTTAACGGGTTATCGGATCCAAAACCCGACCCGATAGCTTAACGGCGTTCCGTTACGGTGGATGCCACGTGTCGATCACCCTTGAGGAAAGCACTTCTGTGACGCGCGATTTATCATCATGGAAGTGGACACTTCCGTGATGATAATTTTGGCAATGTCATGGAACACTTCTACGACAGCACAGGTATGACTATCTTGATTCTGTCATAAATTTGTCATGGATGTACATACATGACAGAAAACGCGACCTACTGTGACAAACACGTATCATCACGGAAGTGTATTTTTTGTAGTGTCGTGTGCATTTCCAGGTTACAACATGAAGTGTCAGTGTAGAAGAATGCAGAAGTTATAGTGACACTCTCAGGTCTCAGCATGCAATTACTGCCTACAAATGTTTGCATGTAGTGACTGAGATACCATCGAGAGCGAAAGCAATATCAGTTTAATTAGTAGCTCAATTATAGCAACTTGCAATCCCACTATTGAATTGGAAATTGCAAATAATCTGCAATCCTCATTATCAAAAGACATTGAACAACGATACCAATATTGTACGATCATCCACGTGCAGCTAACATGCTGAACACAGAACATCTAAACCTCTCTCCCTTCTAGAAGAACATATATGTCTCACTGGGAGATGTCAAACTAAGAAGTATTTCAGGAAATGCTAGAGAGAATCAGTGACATGCTTAATAATAGTATCTAACGCAAATATTCTAATCACAAAAGTTAGTAAGAGTTTAGAAAATTATACCTGTCAAAGCTAATTAATCAGGCTTAGCATTTCAAAAATAGCCAAGTACATAAAATCCTTATATAATTATATCTCACTATATAAATATCTTAATGTTTGGCCATCCACGATGGAAAAATTGAAGGGACAATAGATGCATGAGGATATAATTTATGAAGTAAAGTGATGTTCAGATGTGGCATGAATTAGCCCTCATGGATTTCAACAAAAAGGTGCAGAAAATGATGGTAACAGCTAAGGTTATTCGTGCATATGCTATGGGAAGAAGGAAACATAAACATATATGATATATGCATTGCATTAAATGTAGGATGCCAACTGTCGTGACACGATTAATAAAAGAATACACTTTTTGATACATGAACAGTGCAATGATCCCATAATAGTTGGAAGAAAAATTTAAGGCTACACACAACATGGATCCTTGTTGATCAAAGTCTTGAGTAAAATCGATGTATGCCTTCATGAAAGTAAATAAGTTTACTGACTATCCGGCATAATCAACACTTTAGCCTCAAAATATGAAAATATTGAACTGTAAATGTTCGCGTCATTCTGAATCAAACCATGATGGCCTGATGTGTAGATTAATTAACCAGTGTTGATTTTTTGCTATATAACAATATAAAGTATAAAAGTTTACCTGGGTACTGTGCTAGATCCTTGGTCCTTCATATATTATCCTAAGAAATTTTTGGCCATTGTTGTTGTTTCCTGGTCGACATCCTATATATACAACAATGAAGGGATAAATTGTTCACCATGTTGATCCAATTATCTATTGTGTAGGTCATCAATTTGTAATGAACTAGAAATTAAGCAAGCACAACAATCATGGAGGCCACGCCCAAAATCTCATGGCGATATTTTTGAACACAACCTCTTTGGAAAAACCAATGACATGATCTCTCACCCTAACAAATGTCAGATGTTCACGATTCATTAACACTCAAACAAATTCCGATACATATCAATGATGCAGAAGACAACAAAAATACCATCAATAACAGCAATAGCAGCAGCAACAACAACAGCAACAACAAAAGCCTTTAGTCCCAAACAAGTTGGGGTAGGCTAGAGGTGAAACCCATAAGATCAAGCCTTTAGCCACAAACAAGTTGGGGTAGGCTAGAGGTGAAAACCATAAGATCTCGCGACCAACTCATGGTTCTGGGACATGGATAGCAAGCTTCCACGCACCCCTGTCCATGTCTAGTTCTTTGCAGATACTCCAACGGACTCCACACATGTCAAACTCGGTCTAACCCGACCTCTCTTGACATTATCTGCATGCTTTAGCCATCCGCTATGCACTGCAGATTCTGGAGGCCTGTGCTGAATATGCCTAAACCATCTCAGACGATGTTGGACAAGCTTCTCTTCAATGGGTGCTACCCCAACTCTTTATCGTATATCATCACTCCGGACTCGATCCTTCCTCGTGTGGCCACACATCCATCTCAACATGCGCATCTCCGCCACCCATAACTGTTGAACATGTCGCCTTTTAGTCGGTCAACACTCAGCGACATACAACATTGCGGGTTGAACCGCCATCCTATAGAACTTTCCTTCCAGCTTTTGTGGCACTCTCTTGTCACAGAGAATGCCAGACGCTTGGCGCCACTTCATCCATATGACTTTGATTCGATAGTTCACATCTTCATCAATACCCTCATCCTTCTGCAGCATTTACCCCAAATATTGAAAGGTGTCCTTCTGAGGCACCACCTGTCCACCAAGACTAACTTCCTCCTCCTCGTGCCCGGTATAACAAGAAAATAAATTGTAACGGTGTATGCAATTAAAGAAGATAGACCCAGTGGGCCATAGTTTCACTAGAGGCATCTCTCCAAGCAAGATTAGTGTGTTGTGGTGAACAAATTACAGTTGGGCAACGATTAAATTGCAATATTTATATTTATGACTATGATCATTCATGGCTTAATCTTCTATATGCATTACATCCGTGATATGTAGACCATAATCAATTGCATCTACAACTAATACTCTAGTTAAAGACCGCTATCCGGCATGCATTTCGAGGTATTAAGTTTGTAACAAATAGAGTACTGCAATAAGCAAAGTGGCATAATGTAGACAGTAAAACTATCATCCAAGTGTGATAAAGAAACCATCGTTTTATCCTTAGTAGTAAAAATACAATATGTGTCCATTCCCTTTCCATCAATGGGATGAATCACCATAAGATTGAACCCACTACCATGCACAAATCCATGTGAAGAACTACCTGTCAATCTTGGCCAAAGAAGACAAATACCCCCTCCGTCCCATAATATAATACATTTTTGCAAGTTGTTTTAGCTTACAAAAACGTCTTATATTGTGGGACAGAGGGAGTAGATCGGAGAGCACACATGACTACTTGATTATGCAGCAAAGAAACTTCAAAAGATTCGATATAATTCAGTGAACAATCTGATTCATAAAGTGACAATTCATCATACCCCAACAAACACAACCACCGGTTACATCATATGGATCCTGACCAGGCAGCTCACGAGAACTTTGTATTGAATCACAAAGGATAGAGGTTGCATCTAGCTACTTCTATGGACCCTAAGATCCTAAGGAAAATACTCACACATGGTCATGGTGGTAGCAAGGTTTATGAAGATGGCTCCGATGATTGATTCCCCCTGCGACAGAGTGCCGGAACAGGCCTCCAGATTGGATCCCCAGGAACAGGAATTTGCGATGGCGGAAAAATCATGAAAAATGGTACAAAGGGTTTCTGGAATTATATGATTTATAGGCAAAAACTGGGTGAAAGGCGGTGGCCAGGGGCCCCACACGAGTGGCACCCGGCCGCTCCACCTGGGCACGTGGGGGCCTGGGATGGCCCCCTAGCGTCTTCCCGTCCCCTCTGGATTCTTCTATCTCTGAAAAAATTCCTCATAAATCTCCAAGTTATTTTGAGCTCTGTAAATATGGATATTTTGTAAAACCAAAAACATGCAGAAAACAACAACTGACTATGGGCACTGAATTAACTAGATGATTCCTCGCGCATTCCTGCAAGCAATATTGCCTAAAGTTGATGCTTTACTTATCAATTTGATTCTCCAAGGATCATGAAAACAATGAATAATGGATTCTCCTTTGACAATGAAACTTTAGAAGATACATGACAGAAGATCAATCCTCCTACTTGTATCATTCAATTGTCGGCAATAGACGAACAATAGGAACAAAGATATTATGGCCAATTACCCACGAAACCAATTGCTTACAGCTTTCCAATATATGCTACCATTGAGGTCGTGTCAAGCTTTCCAATAAAAAAATAGCTGCCTAATTCTCATGTTTTCACCCATTCTCTAAAGGAGAATTTATAGTCGAGACTTGAGACATAGTGAGGAATAGCGAAGAATCGAAATACCGCACTTATCTGAAATTTTTAATCTCATAGTATGTATAACCACTTCCCTCTACATCTTCACCCATGCTGGAGTGGGGAGTTATCAAGTTGAAGTTGTTGTATCTTAGGAAACTACATAATCAAGAAAAAAGTGACCTGTAAACATCAAGATATTTTTGTTATTCACTGAAGATCACATTGATCTTGCATGAAAATTAATTAATATTACAATATGTGATGAACGACAAAAAAAATTGTGGATGGCATACCATCAAAAAACTTCTGCACTTTTACAAAGTAATTTCGTCGGACATCTTCAGCAATATACCATAGTAATATCTACAAGTTTTAGAGTGGTTGGGCTTTTTTAGAACCGTTCGTTGATGTCGATCTAACGGCAGACAAATACGAAGTACTGGGTAGTACTCCGATGAAAGTATGCGAAAGTACTAAAACGAGTGGGGCCGGTACTCGTGACAAGGTGGGGACGCGTTTTAATATAGGGGCAGTTTAGTCCTAGGAAAATTTGCACGCGCCGCCCCTCTCGTCGAATGCAAAACCGCCGCCATGGTGCTACACCTTCCACAATTACTCATCGACGGCCATCTCCGCCCTCTCCTCCAAGTCCACCGCAGTCATCTCCTCCTTCTCCCCCCCACCCACCCCCACCCCCTCTTCCATCGAAGCAAGAATCGGCAGATCGAGCTGATGACCGGCGGCGAGAACACCGACTTCGTGTAGATCGCCGGCGGCGACCAGGTCAAGTTGGCCAGGTTGAGGGAGATCCATTCTTGGTTTGACAACACAAGGCAGATGAGCTGGACGGCAATGGCCACTCTCAAGAATTTGACGAAGAAGGAGAGGGCAAAGCTTTGCCCCCCGCCCGCACAACCGATTCACAAGATCGAGATCCTCCTCTGGGCGATGGAGCAGGCCAATTCGTCCAGCAAGTGGACCAGGCGGAGGTGGTGGGCGTTCAGATCCAGGGTAGAGCATCCACTGGATCAGGAACCCACCGTGCACGAGGTGCCGTTGCAGATTGTGCAGCCTCCAACCGAGTCATCGGAGACTCCGAAGCACAAGATGAGGAGGACAGTGGTCGCGAGCTCGCTTCCCCGCCGTTCTCGACGCTTCCCTCGCCGCTCTCCTCGTTTGAACGGCGGCGGTAGCTATGTTTAGAGTAAGCTTCCCCACTCCTCATCTTCCTACTGCTCGTGCTTACATTGTGGTGATACTGATCGTAATAGCTCAGAGAGGGAATGCTATATGGCATTTTAATCTCAATGAATTGCATGAATATTTGAGTACATGGATTTGGAGGATGATTATGATGTATGTGAACCCTAGGCATCATATGAACCCTAGGAAAAATTAGTAATGTTCTAGTGGTAGACACTGAAATATTTCGGTACACACCGGTAGGCACTGAAATATTTTGGTACTGCCCTAGGCAAAATTTGTAATGTTGTAGTGGTGGACACTGAAATATTTTGGTACACACCGGTAGGCACTGAAATATTTCGGTACTGCCCTAGGCAAAATTTGTAATGTTGTAGTGGTGGACACTGAAATATTTTGGTACACACCGGTAGGCACTGAAATATTTCGGTACTGCCCTAGGCAAAATTTGTAATGCTGTAGTGGTAGACACTGAAATATTTCGGTACACACCGGTAGGCAATGAAATATTTCGTTACTACAATTTCAGTACACACCGATGCACACTGAATTATTTCAGTACTGCAGTTTCAGTACACACCGGTACACACTGAAATATTTCAGTACTGCAAATTCTATACAAAGTTGGCATTTTGTCATGTATTTGTGAATTAATCCATGCATCATATCTCCTAACTTTGTACATGAGTTTGGGTCAATTTCATGTCTATTTATTGTTAAAATTATTGTCATGCCATGAAACACAAGACAAGTCACTGACCCAAGCTTGCAAAGATGCCATATCAATGTTGCTGATATGAATATGCATGTTTTCACCAAGTGTTGTGTCTGAATTAGAACTGAGCATTTTTTCTTGATGGTATCCATGGATCTAGAACTCCTATGAATTTGCTCATGTTGGATGTTTTGTTCTCCATCATTTGTACTAGCATTCCGTGCGATTAGATGCCATGACAAGACCCCTGGCAAATTTATTTTCTTGCCTCCAACATCCCATGTGTGTTTTGCAGGAAAAAACCTGGAGTTCACCAGGCTGGCTGAAGTTGTGAGGCTGGGAGGCTGATGGTGCTGCTACTGGCTGATCCTTCTTCTTTCAGCTTTTGTTCGTCCTTTCTCAAGCCGTTGGACCAGGGCTACTTCCCTATGTGCTGTTAATGTATTAAGTAGTTCCTTCGAATTTGTAGTATTAGTTAGTTTGAATGTGGAAGTACCTTAATTTTTAGGAACGAAATGTTGCTTTGTATGACCAAGGGTTTGATACCTTAATCTTTGGATAATTAATTATGTGAACTGTTGGATGTGGCGCACAACGAAACGCCTCTACCATTGATACTAGTTTCAACATGTCGGTCCAATTAGAGACCAACCACTACCATATAGAACAGTTAGCATTTCATACTACAACCTGGCACGTACAAAACATCTGAAAGGATCTAGATGACGACTAGAGGGGGGTGAATAGGCGTTTTAAAACTGTTACGGATTTGGCTTTATCCTAATGCGGAATTAAACTAAACGGATACCTTTCAAGCACAAATCCTAAATATGCTAGGCTCAACTAAGTGCACCAACAACCTATGCTAAACAAGATAGGCACTTAAGGAAACTAGCAAGCACAAACTATATCACAAGATATGGAAATGTAGGAACAACTAAACAATTCAACTAGCACAAGATATATCAATATGAGCAAGTATGAATTGCGGTAAGTAAAGGGTGTGGGTAAGAGATAACCACAAGTGAGTCGGAGACGCGGATTTATCCCGAAGTTCACACTCGTGAGAGTGCTAATCTCCGTTAGAGCGGTGCCGAAGCCAAAGCTCCGGGGCGTCACCAAGTGACTCACCGTATTCTCCTTTTCGAGTCACCCCCAACAGATGAGCCTCGATTCACTCGGGGTTGGTCTTGAAGGCGACCACCACACCTTTACAAACTTCTCCGGAGCACACCACAAGCAAGGAAGCTTCCGGAGGAACTTGACCACCTAGGCCACTTCAACACCCTTCCCCGGAGCACACCACAAGAGGAAGCTTCCGGGGGAACCTTGGCCACATAGGCCTCTTCACAATCTTCACAATGAATATCACCAAACCATCTAGGAGGCCGAAACCTCCAAGAGTAATAAACTCACGGACTCTCACTCGAACTAATCGATGTGGGGAGCTCAAACCAATGCAACAAATGCAATTCAATGCCAAGCAACAAATGCTGAACACACTCTCTCAATCTCACAAGATGCACATTTGAAAGTAGGAGATTGAGGAGAGGGGATGCAATGGATATGATCAACAAATGGCTCACAAATCCATCCACAAATCCCCCTTCACATAGAGGGGAGAAAGGGCTTTGGGAGAGGTGTAGAGAGGCTCAAAATGGTGTTTTGAAAGTGTAAGAACCAACCCCCAACCGGTGGGACGAAAGGGCCCTTAAATAGCCAAACTCAGAAACTAGCCGTTGGGGCTCCAACATGCATTTCCTGGGCACCCTGTGTGCACGGGGGTTTAGACCCCATGCCCACGGGGTCCCGTGCGCACGGTACAAGCCCCGTGCACATGGGGCCCCGTGCCCACGAGGGTCAAATACCCCATGCACACGGAGTCCCCAGGACAGCCAGCAGCAGCCCACTAAAACATTGATATCTTTGGCATACGGACTCCGAATTCGATGATCTTGGGCTCATTTTGAAGCTATGGAAAAGCCCAAGGTCCACACATAGAGAACCACCCAAGATCAACAAGAAAGAATGATGCAAGTAATGCAAAGGTTTGAGCTCTCTACATGCGACGTGATCAAGCTACTTGCCCGAGAGTCCCTCTTGATAGTACGGCTATCAAACCTATAATCCGGTCTCCCACCAAGCACTATGAGACCGGCAAAACTAGGAAAACCTAGCTAAGGAATACCTTTGCCTTGCACATTCAACTTGAGCTTGATGATGACTTTAATGCTTGCCTCAAGTTGGAATCCCTTTCTTGTCCACGACCACTTGGTGAAGATACTCGAATTGCTTCCTCATGATGCAATGAGGGAAGCCTTATCTCAAGCCCATCTTCACATGCACATGATCATGATGTGGACCGCAAGCTTCAAAGCATATAACCTCCGGCTTCTCATCTTGCACCTGGACTCCCCGAACTCGATGACCATCACCACTTGATGTCATCTCATCTTGCACTTGGACTCCTCGAATCCGATGACCATCACCACTTGATGTCATCCACACATAGGCTACACGAGATCTTTCCTTTTGATGCAAGCCTATGAGAAACACCTAACCCACATAGACATAACAAACATATAGCATGGGTTAGGTAACAAAGAACAATTCACAATTACTTACCATACCACTAGATCACTTGATCTCACGTGGTACATTGTTTGTGCTTTGTGAGTTGACCACTTAGATATACTCTTCGAGCTTCATCTTGGTCAACCAACATCTTTACTTCAAGCTCCATCTTGGTTTCTTGAAAGCCACAATGAACTCTTCATTTCACTTCATTGCTTCAAGACAATATCACCAAAGACTCTTTCATGACCATATCAAGTTCCACTATGAATATCATCTTGGTCACCACTTGCCCTTCTAAAAACTCCATCCCAAACTCTTGAGAGACATAATGAATTCGTCACTCTAGTTGCTTGCTTCAAGACTTGATCACCATGATCTTGTCTTGAGAGGCATAATGAATTCTTCACTCTAGTTGCTTGCTTCAAGGCTTGATCAACCGAAACCCAACACATGAGCTCACCATGATCTTGTCTTGAAACCATAACTCGAATTCTTCTCTTTGATTATTCTCTCAAGCCTTGATCCTTAGAAGACCAACTTGAAACCTTGCTGGATATGGAATCTCGAGAGCCAACACCTAGGCCCCGTGAGCACGGGGTATCCAGAGAGTTGACACTCGACCCCGTGCGCACGGTATAAGCCCGTGTGCATGGGGTATCCAGAGAGGGATACCATGAGGACTTCTTCGGATGCTTTGACGGCAATCTTCACATAACAACCCAAAGAACTTCAAGCATCACTATGGAACATATCTTCATATAAGATCCAATGCACTTGATGCTCCATAGGAATTGTCATTTAATACCAAAGCTTAGAGCAAATATAACTTCATCTATATGGACTTCATCCTTGATTCCATCCAATATCCTTGAGGCATTATCTTCATATATATGGACTTCATCCTTGATTCCATCCAATATCCTTGAGGCACCATCTATGGACAAAACCTTCAAATATATCTCACTGAAAACATTAGTCCATAGAGATTGTCATTCAATTACCAAAACCACACTTAGGGGCTACATGCCCTTTCAACATCACACAGTGGAATAATCCCAGTGAGTAGACCACTAAATACCGAAAACATCACAACATGTCAGAAGTGTTTTAAGCATTTTATCGTTGCAAAAACCTTAGAGAATCCATACAAATGCCGACAACCTTAGCAAACTAGTCATGATTGCTTTTCATGTTGATACAAAGATGTAGAAAAATATTGGGTCCGTTTACAACCTTAGCAAACTTGCTTCTCATGTTTACATCACGGCCGCCGGCTGAAGGAGGAGAAAAGCCCACCTACCTAACATGAGTTTTCTCACACACCACGGCCTGCATACGACTACAAACCTAGTGATATGGGCCACGATGCAGGCCCGTGGGTGGTTACAGAATGGAAGACGAACAGCACGAGCCCCACGACCCCCACGATCACGATAACGACGAGCGCCTCCCTCACGCGACGAACCGCCTCCCCAAGAACTCAAAAAGGCACCTTCTCCTCCATTCCTCCCTCATTATGCGAACCACGTCCATCTACTCCACAAACTGCAACCACCGTCTCTGTCTCAAAACGGCCGTCGCTGGAGAAGGGCAATGGTGGAGGAGCCGTCTACCAAGCGTCACTGTGGCGAGACATCCGACCAGAGCATCAAGGAAGAGCAGAGCATCAAGGAAGACAACGTTCAGGTCCCCGGTGAGAAGCGCGACTACACCACCAAACTTGACAAGGTGGAACTCCACGGCAAAGAGACGCTGGAGGTCGTCTGCACTAGCAATCCAGACACTGCCGACGAAATGCTCACGAGGCTCTTCATGAAAGCCATCGGCAGGTATCCTAGATTCGTTGGCGTTGATGTGGAGTATACCAGGGATGACGAACCTCCGCAGTATGCAGCAGTTCTGCAGTTATGCGTGGATGAACTCTGCCTGGTCTACCACATCGCTGCGGCCACAAAATGGTGAGCCATCCTACTCATATACCCTAGTTTCTCAACTACATGTACTAGTGTAGATTGTGAAGTGGATGCACTAGTGTGGTTTCTCAAGTACATGGACTGGCATAGATTTTTACCCTGATGCACTGGATTAGTATCTTAAAATCTTGCACCAGATTAATCACCAAACTTGATATACTAGTGTAGTTTCTGATCTTGATGCATTAGTGTTGTGTCTACCGCTGTGGATGCATTAGTGTTATTTTCTGAAGTTGATGCACTGGACTAGATGTATTAGTGTTGTGTCTACTAGTGTAGTTTCTGATATACTAGTGTAGTTTCTGATATTGATGCATTAGTGTTGTGTCTACCGGTGTGGATGCACTGGACTAGATGTATTAAAAGTTGTTTCTGAAGTTGATGTAGTGAAGTAGTTTGCTGTAGTGTTATTTTCAACTGTATGATCCAAAAAGAGAAATAACATCATGTACTTCATGCATTAATCACTCGTATTGTTTGGTTCTAGCACTAGCATTATCACACTTTGCCACAATTTTTTGCCAAGTTTGCCTAAGGTTAGTTCATCAAAATGAGGGCCACAAGTTGGCAAGCCTAAGGGAATCTTGCCACACTTTTTGTGTGTATGCCATGTGGGACCCAAGTGTGGCTTGCCTAAGGTGTGGCTTGAACCAAACACACACCTAAGTTGGTCAAACTTGCCTAACCTTAGGTGTGGCAATCTTTGGCAAACTTAGTCACAAACCAAACAACTCCTAAATCTTCAAAATTACTACTAATCTTCAATATGTCTCTCCCCTTGAAGGCCCAAGCGCCTCAAGAGCTTCCTCCAGGAGAAGAAGTTGTTCACCTTTGCCGGTTTCAGCATTCATAATGACAAAGAGATGCTGAAGATGTCTGGTTTGGAGATCAACCCCGAAAAGTACATCGACATTCAGAAAAACTATAGAGTTCCATATGCCGGCAGAAAGAAGCAGTACGACTCCTTGGCTGATGTTGCAGCCAGCGTCATCCACCCATTTTACCAAAACATGAAGAAGAAGATCAACAGGACCGAAGACCATAAACTGTGGGGGATCAGCCCACTGCCAGACTACCTCATCGAGTACGCAGCGAAGGATGCGTACGCCACCTACAAGGCTTGAAAGATAATAGACAACATCAAATCAGGTGTGGAAATTTCAGAAGCACAGGAGGCTGACCCCTACTACCACTGCCACTACGCGGCATGAAGAGAGATCAAAGTCTGCCTTCAAGTTGCTAGCGCAGTGTCCTTTTATGATATCTATGTTTCTTTGTTGTTCGGTGTGTCTGAACTTATGTCCTATGGTGTGTCTGAACTTATGTTGTGCGGTGGTTGATCTGCCGTTTATCTTAAGAGTTTGCTGCTACTCTGGTTTAGTGTTCCAAGTTGTTAATACTATTTTGGTGATGCATGATAAGCCTTGTACAATGCTTGATGCGTACGGTGGTGCTTAGAAAAATAAACAGGGTTTTTCTGAAGCACCGGTGCCTATTTCTACAGGAGAGACGCCTAGTTAAGCGTCTGCCCTGTACAAATAAGCACCTGTGCTTAAGAAAAGCTTCGTATTTTGTTTATGCATTATTTCAAATTCATAGTAGCTTGTGAATGGAACTTTGTGGCAGCCAGCCTCTACCATTGATACTAGTTCAACATGTCGGTCCAATTAGGCCTTGTACAATGCAGGGTGCTTAGGAGAGGTGCTTAGAGAAATAAACCAGGTTTTTCTTAAGCACCGGTGCTTATTTGTACAAGGTAGACACTTAACTAGGCGTCTCTCCTGTAGAAATAGGCACTGGTGCTTCAGAAAAAACCGCTTTATTTTTCTAAGCACATCCCTAAGCACCTTGCATTGTACAAGGTCTTAGAGACCAGCCTCTACCATATATAACAGTTACCATGTCACACTACAGTCTATGAAACATCACACAGTGGAATAATCATAGCTAGTAGAGCATTAGTTACCAGTTAATAATAGTTGCAATCCATCACAAGCAATAGTACATAGATATGAGTAGATATAGGTACGGTAATACACGACAAGTACTCGCAAACAAGAGCTAACATAACAAGTTCTAAATGAGGTGGATGGTGATCATCATCCTCAAGTCATGGCGACTGGTGTTCGCAACAGTGAGTAGGATGGCCTGTCCTACCCGAAGATTCTTGCCACGAAGGAACTTCTTCCAGCCTGCCCTTCTCAAGACAGTGCGACCGTCCGTGTCCACTGCATAGGCACAGCTGGTGATGGAGCCCGTTCTGGTAAGGCGCAGTCCAGCAGCCATGCCTTCTTCGTCCGGGTCGATGTCACAGCTATCAAGTAACCTCTTAGGTAATTTCTTAAAACAGTTGACATGATATATGATCATGTCACGTGCAATTATCAACAAAGCATACACTTCAAGACACATATATCATTGGATTCAACACTGAGCATATATATCATCACATCAGTACACTATACGCCAAGCATCAAATTACTACAATAATTAGGCATATCATTAGATTACTGCGTACACTAAGCATATCATCGCATATTACTACACTACATGCATGTCATAAAATTCTTCACTAAATGAATTCTAAACTAGGCCTCTCATCACAGTACTACAACATGCATATCATATGAACTACTACACTAACTAAGCATGCATATCATGTAATTACCACACTAAGTAACATACCATGATATGCCGTTTAACATTCGTCCTTGTGAGGCGGGTCACGAATGGCTTCCCTAGGTAGTCTTCACGTAGCGGAAGCATGTCCCAGAGGTTGCCGATTTCCTCGTCGCCCAGTCTGAGTCCTTGGGCATACAGGTATTCAACAAGTGGGTTCTCATCATCATCTGAATCGTCATCATCTGAATCAGCACCATCCTCCTCCTCATGAACTTCATCCTCACTATCCGGAATCAAATTTAGATAGATAACAGAAATCCTGGGCCTATCTGTTCTCAAGGAGAAGCGGATCAATTCACCCCCACTAAGACGCATGCGAGCGATGAAACGATCCCAATCATCTCCTCCTATCTGGGTTATCTTTCGCCCCTTCTCGACCTGCATAGTGTATGGGCCCCCAAGAGCGTCGAAGGTCACCGTGTCTCCGATGAGCTCATTGAATGGCAATCTCACATTGCATGGTACGATCTGTGTAAGATAAAAACAAATAATAGACACAATACATTAGTGGAAATAGCAAAAAAAAGAATGTACTGTCAGAAGGTTCATATAAATTGTTACCGCTGCAACAACAAAAGAAGGCTGGAAGTAGATGCCGAACAGCGTGGCAGTAGAAAGGCGGGTCCGGCACCGTGAGTTGCAGCGTCCACATGGTGCTTCCTCCATTCTACACAGAACATGTTGAACTCTAAGTTGAATTGTACATAGTACAATACAAAGATCATACATATAATAAATCATAGTGATAACCTATACTGGCAATGGCCAATCAATCTATTTACTATCATCTACGTAATAAAGCAATGCCAATGACAATGGCAATGCCCGTCTCATCTAAACCTGGGAATAGTTCGGCATCCAAACTAAAACGAGTCCAATCCACGGCACACATCAAAACCAAACCAATCCAGATATTTTCATTTAGAATCTAGACCAAACCGAACAATACATGCTAGTCATCCAACCCAGTCCAAACCGTTTTCAACTTTTGGATCTAGATCAGACATGACATCGAGAGATCCGACGAGCTCCGGCCGGCAACAGCCAATCGGCTCAGATCCGCCTCCGTAGGGAGACGCGGTTGGGGAAGGGAAGAAGAGGGGAGATCTCACGTACTTGCCGGAGTTGGCGGCGGCGGCGCACCGGCAGCGAAGAGAGGGGTCGTCGGGAGATGGCGGCGGCGGCGGCACTGGTCGAGAAGGGGAGAAAGAAAGATGTGGAGTGGTCGAGACGGGGAGAAAGAAAAATGTGGTACATGTGGTGGCGTGGTTGTGTGGATGACAAGGGGACCCACTTGTGAGACCGATAGCAATTGATGGCAAACTGCAGGAGGTGCACGACCGCGTGCACGACCGCCACGTCCCCACGTGTGGGGACGGCCGGGTGGGTGTGTCAAGTCTTTCATGTGTTAATTATGTACTACTTGTGCACTAATCTATAAATGCAACTATTCCACCGTCCATATTTATGCATGTCAATTTCTTTGGCTCAATTATGTATGTGCACATACGCCTTATTTCTAGCAAATAGATAGTTGCCATGTTACACATATGTACTTTCAAAACATTGTAATTAAGGCAATGTACCATAATAGATTAGCTGAGTTCTTCTATGTGTACTAATTCACTAATTCACAGGAGGATGACGACGACGTGGACGACGGCATGGACAGCAGGCACAGCAAGAGCCGCTACACCCCGAGGCATCTGATTGCTGGCAAGATCAACTACCGTTTCTTTGGCAAGATTGGGTGCCCTTTCTGTTGCAAGGTGATCCGTGGCGGCATAGATGGCATGATCCAGCATGCCTTCAGCACTGGCAATGGACATGGTAAGAACCATAAGGCCAGTACTCTGGCTAAACATGCGGCCTACGCACGCTTCCTCGAGATTGTCAAAGTCAATGAGCCCTACAACCTCCATTGAAGAAGGGAGAGAAGTGATGTGCTGCTAGAGAGCTGCTGCTGCCCCAGGACCGCCGTGTCCTCTTATGTTTCTTTGTTGTTCGACTCTAAAACTGATGTCCTATGGTGTGTCTGAACCTATGCCGTTTATCTTAAGAGTTCGCTGCTACTCTGGTTTAGTGTTCCAAGTTGTTAATACTATTTTGGTGATGCATGTTAAGCCTTGTACAATGCTAGATGCTTAGGGTGGTGCTTAGAAAAATAAATAGGGTTTTTCTGAAGCACCGGTGCCTATTTCTACAGGAGAGACGCCTAGTTATGCGTCTACCCTGTACAAAAAAGCACCTGTGCTTAAGAAAAGCCTGGTTTATGACTATGGTAGTTATAGCTTGGCATGATTATGTTTAGTGTATAACTCAGCATGATTGTAGCTTCACAAAGTTAAAGCATGCAAATGATTGCCGATTCCACCTATTGCCAAATCAAGCTTTGTACTGATGATGCATTAGATATTGCTATAAGTAGAGGATGCTCATGATTGCCAAAAGTACCTATTTCCACTTTCTGATAAGAACTAAACGTGTATGAAATGATGCTAAAAGTAGAGCATGAGCATGAGCATTTATAAATTGATGATCAATTGATGCTACCTATTTGTGTTTGAATGGGCTCAATAAAGCTGGTGCTGGTTTATGCTCTCTGCGTGACCGTGATGGTAGCGAAGACACTTGGTTGGCTATGGTCTTGCTGTCAAATTTAAGTTTCAGTTCTTTAAGACTCTTTGTTTTTGCTGCTTCCTCGGGATTGACTAGCTTTCTCGGGCATCCACGTGCTCTCTTCCTTTTTGGGGAGTTGGGTGCACCACTTTTGGGGGAGTTGGGTGCACCGGTATCCTTCTGGGAGTTGGATGTGTCGGGTTCGTTGGAACCATCAGGATTGTTGACTAATTGTACGTCGTCTTCTGAACCATCAGGTAGAACTGCTTGCTGGGCATCGTACACCTCCTTCTATATAAGAGAGAGTGGTGCGTTAGTTCTAATCATGAGACTTATGAAATAAATGATATATTCTTGATGTAGCACTAACCGTTATGGGGAACTTAAATGATTCGAGACGAAGCGCGTTGCAATTTGAATGCAGTAAGGCTGTACATATTTTCCACCTGAAAATATCTATCCTTGCCTATATTTGATAACCGACACTTATGTCAGCATAGCTTTCAAGCTAAACAAAGTACAAATGTAAATTAGGCATTCAATTACCTGGTTGAAAATATCGGTCATTTCATCCCCGTTCCATGACAACATGTACTGCAGTGTCCAAACCGCACAGGAAGTCCTGCGATGTTTAGTTAAAGATCAGTAATCTTTTTCGTGTAGGCAAATAATAATTTATGAGGCCATGCGTACCCATCGGTCTGTTGTGGTATGTTCTCATAGCGTTTTTTGGTCCATTCGGCAAAATTGATGTTCTTAGCTGGTGATATCAACCCATTCTTGACAGCTTCGTCGATGCAGAACTGAATCGAGTCCACCTAGGGTACGACGAGTTATACATAGGGTTACGGTACTTTGGGAGCTCATGTGCCATGCGGATCAAAAGAGGCAGCAAGAGAACACTTACAAGAGAATCTTCCTTGGTCTTCTCGCAATGATAATTCATGCAGTTCAGAGTCTGAATTTCTTTTTTGTCAAAATTAAACATCATTAGCATCCAATGGTTTTGGTGTACATTCAGTGGGACATGCACCTGCAGTAAAATTTGGGTTGGGTTGAGAACCGAAATTTGTCGTGTACAGTGTGTACATAAACTATGAAAGTGTGGAAAACATGTACCTTTCGGCGCCCTACAAATTTTTCTGCTACACGAGCTAACCATGAGGCTGCACGTCCAATAGGAACCACCCCCTTCATTTGTAACAGCTTTTCGGTTTCTTCAGGGGATATGATTGAGGTAGTATCATTCTCAATTTGGCTAATGCGAGCATATGCCATAATAACCTGCCAAATTTTCAATCATACAATAATAAGAAAGTTGTTGCAGTAATGATGTAGACTAGAGTATAATGGGCTTACATCACCATAAATGTATTTGTCGTCCAAATTTCGCTTCAGTTTTTCTGCTGTGAGGGTAATGTCTCCGATTCTAGCTATTTCAACAGGGTCGTATGTTCCGCGGATGTAAACGGCTGTCTCTATGTCCTCATCCGTGAACTTGTAATCATTACCAAAGACATGCTTCATCGGAGTTAATTGTGGTTTCTCATTGTTTTCCGTCACATGTCTTGCACTTGGTGTAGTCGAAGTCCCTGCCGTGAATTGGCTAGCCCTAGGAGTTCCTGTCAGTGATGAATTGCACACATTGACTTGATCCTACAAAGAACAAAGGTAGTTCATCATTAGTTTGTTACTTTTAGATATTAACGTGTTGAGCCATAAAGATCACCTGCACGCCTCCTTTCTGTGACACTGATTGTCGGTTGCTTGTAAATTCATATTTTAATTCCTGTAACAATGCAAACAATAACGAACATGAAGGAACATATTCATACAAAATACAAAATGCACAGTATGACATACATGTAGTTCCCTCCTTAAGTCTTTAATTTCGTCCTCGGCCTTCGACAACCTAGGATTAGTGCCAGTTTTAGTCTTCATGTCGATCAAGTCTTCACCTAGCGTTTGGTATTTGACATCAAATATGTGCTCAATTTCCATTAACTTCCTGCCTACCTTCTTTTCATGATCAGCTAAGCGTGCATTCATGGCTTCAACTACCATGTCAATCTGTGTAAACAAAATAAAACCCCGTTGATAACAATAGCTAAATGAATGAGGTTCCATGACACCTATTTGTGATATTGCAAAAACAAATAGTCTTTGGAGTACATACTTGCTGGCTACTAAATTGCTGTCCTTGTGATGGTGCTCGATACGAATCATGTTGATGCACATGTTCATCATTTTTTCTTGGAAAATTATTGGAATTCTCAGACGGTCGTTGAGTAGCACAAATTTCCATGGCAGCCTTTTTTTATAAAATATAATGAACCATTAGTACCAAATAAAAAACGGATATAGAAAGTTCAATTGTAGATAGGTACCAGCCCGTTATGAAGACCTCCTTTGTCGTAAGCATCACTTCTTAAAGTAGCCGTCATTTCGTCCCATCGTGCGATCAATGGAGGGGGTCTACAAGCATACATCAATCGGCCACTACGCACGTGCTCCCAGTACCAATACTACACAATAAATTAGTTCATCACCATACAGATATGCAACAGAACAATAATTAAAGGACATTAAGTAGTAATCTAGCACTAACCTAGAGCAGAATTAGATTTCCTTGTAGATTTACGTGATCTCGATTTCTAAACTTGTGAACGGACTTGAAGAAGTGATTAAGTGTGAAACATCCCCAGTTAAATTTCCGAAGGTTTTGAAGATCTGTAACAAGGTTGAGAAATTTCGAGTCCACATAATGTTGTGCTGTTGGTGCTAGAACAGTACCAATTGCGTACAGAATGAACAGTCTCAGGAAATCGCCGTCTGGGGCTTTGGAAGCTCGGATCGCCGTTTAGAGGTCAGAAATCAAAATTTGCCCATTGTTTGCATAGGCGGTAAACAATTCTGTGTCAGTTTGCATTTCCAGATGTGGCTCTATATCCTCCCCTTCTATCGGAATGCCGAATATACACTGCACGTCCTCTTTTGTTATAGGAATTGGCGTTTTTCCGATGGTAATGGATTGGGTGTCCATATCTATGCTCTTGGCTAGTCTAACCAACATTATGCGCCGTAGAGTCACTTCATGCATCTGGGTTAGACCGCCAAGACTGGTTTCTGATATGATGTACTTTTTGTGGTCTGGTGACAACAGTTTCATGGTTTTTCCGAACCTTGTCTGTGAGCATACTAACTTCATATGACCATGCTTTTCGCCGAGTTCCTGTTACATGCCATTAAATTATACTGAGTACACATGAATTATGTGTACGAAACGATTGTACACAAACAGTCAATTACTTACCGCATCGGTAATTTCGGAGATGGGCTTTTCTCCATTTTGAAGGTTCGTATCTGAAACTGACATTGCTGGCTCATATGCAATGATAAAATCCGGCTCAATTAATCTGAACAAAATTGGAAAATGTATAACAAAATTAGCAGCGAATTAATTTTAACAAAATTAACTGGGTCATTTAACATATGATCCACTTATGGGTTTAAGCACAGAACCTATTTGGGTGCAAAACCTATGAGGGTTCAACTACTAAAGGAGCGGCCGACAACGATTATAAAGAGTTACGATCAGGTAATACCTTCTCTCGGAGACGGTGCCGCCGAGTAGATGGCGGCGGTTAGTGCGTCGCAAACTATAAGTGTCGGTATAGCGCGGTCGACGGCGCAAAGGAAAAACGGCGCGTTCACGCGAGGAGGAGGCGGCGAGAAGAACACTGACGTCCGACCCCTCAGATCACGTTGGCGGTGGGCGGCGAGTGGTGGCCGCCGACTCCTGTATTCTGTGGGCGATCGGCGTCTCCGATCTGATCTTGCAGCGGTCGTGGGAGGTGCGAACGACCCGGGTGGTTAGAATGCGGAGCTGTAATCGCGGGATTTAGGGAGGGGTGGGCCGCGTGAGTTATGTGAGATTTGGATAAATGATATAAAAAATAAGAAAATCTTGTCAACTCGTTTAGGGGTTTAGGGGTTTAGGGTTATTAGGGTTTAGGGTTTTAGGGGTTTAGGGGTTCAGGGTTTAGGGTTTAGTGGGGGGGTTAGGGTTATCAGGGTTCAGGGATTAGGGTTTAGTGGGGGGGTAGGGTTACGAGGGTATAGGGTTTAGTGTTGACATGCAAGCCCGCAAATGCGCGTGTCAGAGATCGTACTTGCGTGTACATGTACTAATGATCCCAAACTTTCTTAATGGCATCCCATGACCACATAGAGAATGCATGCATAATAGTTTCCATGTGGGGCAAAATTTTGAATGTTTTTACGGTTTAGTGGGGGGGTTAGGGTTATCAGGGTTTAGGGTTTAAGGGTTTTAGGGTCGACGGAACTATGTTTAACTTACAGTGGACGTAGCACACACACTGGACATTGGTGGAGCGTTGGTCTACAATGGATTCCCTCCGGTAGCATCGATCCGGTCCGTTGACTGGCTCGGCCAACAAACTTCGTCCCACATAGAGCATGCATCCATCCACTGGACCGGATCGATGTTGGGTTGGTTTCATACAGGTGAGGAACCCAGCTAGTGCTTTCGGGGTGTTGACATGCTAGGCCGGAAATGCGCGTGTCAGAGATCGTACTTGCGTGTATAATCCCAAACTTTCTTCATGGCATCCCATGACCCCATAGAGAATGCATGCATAATGGTTTCCATGTGGGGCAAAATTTTGAATGTTTTTACGGTTTAGTGGGGGGGTTAGGGTTATCAGTGTTTACGATTTTAGGGTTGACGGAACTATGTTTGTCTTACAGTGGACCTATCACACACACCGGACATAGGTCGAGCGTTGGTCTACAATGGAATCCCTCCGGTAGCATCGATCTGGTCCGTCGACTGGCTCGACCGACATACTTCGTGCCACATAGAGCATGCATCCATCCACTGAACCGGATCGATGTTGGGTTGGTTTACATGTACATGTACAGGGACCGGAAATGCGCGTGTCAGAGATCGTACTTGCGTGTACATGTACTAATGATCCCAAACTTTCTTCATGGCATCCCATGACCCCATACAGAATTCATGCATAATGGTTTCCATGTGGGGCAAAATTTTGAATGTTTTTACGGTTTTGTGTGTGTGTGGGGGGGGGGGGGGGGGTTAGGGTTATCAGGGTTTTTTGGGTTTTTGGGTTTAGGGTTTAGGGTTGGTTTACAATGGATTCCATCCGGTACCATCGATCCGGTCCATCCACTGGCTCGGCGGACAACCTTCGTGCCACATTGTTCACATTGTCCAATTAACACTTTGTATAGATTTTTTGGGTAAAAAATGAACGAAATAATGCAACTAATCTGAACGTAACGTTTGGCATGTATCAAACCAAGTAGCCACTATTCCTAAAAAACCAGTTAGCCACTAATTGCGCCAAACATATCACGTAATTACCAACGAAAATGGGTTGACAATTATTTCTAGAAATTCTTGGAAGGAATTTATTGCTCTTCCTTTTTTAGAGAACAATAAGTTACAAATTTTATTTTGCAAACAAGAAATCAGTTTTCAATTTTATTTGTCCTTTCCAATTTTGAAATAATTTGTCTGGTCATACAAGGCATTAAGCACACATGACATTGCTTATACAGAAGCTGAATGAAATAATTTGTTAACAACTACTAACGACTGATGATCAACAAGTAAACAAATCCCACAACAATTATAGAAAAATAAAATCCCGCGGCCATCAGATTTGCGTGCTTCTTCAGATCGATAAACTGCCTTAAGTTCTTGTTGATCTTCTTCAATTCCACCTTGAGTTCCGCATCCGCCACCATCGGAGGAACATTGGCATAGCCCTTATTATCCACCGCCGATGGCAGATCTACCTCTAGGGTTGCCCCGTGCCTCAAATCAATTAAGCCATCCGTTTGAAGCCTCTCAACGTATTCATCCAGCCACTCAAAATGCTTGCATGTTTTCAGCTTCTGAAAAAGGGAAGGGAAACCCTAAATACCAATTCCGAGGAAATATAAATAAATCTGGGGTCAGAATTCATAGCAAAAAGACACAACAGAACATAGATTTAACCTTCCCCGCTTCTGGTTTGCTCTCGCATTTCACAAATTCCCGCCCATGGTTTCCATTCTTCTCCGATATGGTTGTCAAACGCTTCAGTGGCGCGATGCGTGGGCAGTCGGGGCATCTGGTCATCGGTAGTGAACCATACCGCGGCCATGATGACGGAGAGGCCGAACTGGACATGGACATCTCTCGTCTCTCACCGTCCGCCGGAGATGGCAGGCTTCGTCACCGGAGAAGAATAACAATTTGGTGGGGCAAGGGAAAGGGAGGCAATGGTGGGCCGCGGGTTGGCACGGGCACGGCGATGGCTCGGGCTAACGTGATATGTGGTTGGATCCGCGGTCAGTGCACATGTTTTGGAAGCCCCCAAAAGATCGTGCTCGTTAAAAAAAACTAGCATCGAAGCGCATTACTTCAAAATAACTAATTAACCCTACAATTCAGCCTGTGCATTCGGTTTTTTCGGTTTGATTCGGTTCGGTTTATATGGTTATCGGTTTATACGGTTTTTATACTTCGGTTTATACGGTTTTATACATAGATACGGTTCGGTTTCGGTTGTAACCGTTTGCTTTCGGTTCGGTTTCGGTAATAACCAAATTAACCAAAGTTGACGTGAACTTCTGATCAAGACATGGTTTTGCTACATGAAGAAACAAATTTAGTACATGTCCAATACAAGTAAGGGGTACAAGCACAACCTAGTGACGTGTTTGAAGAAATTCTAGACAATTTATGTTCCAGTACAAGCACTTAGTACATACAAGCACAATCCAGTACAAGGTCAAGACTACAAGTCTACAAGTACAAGCACCAGCAGAACTACATAATAACACAAGGCACAAATCAATCTAGTACAAGCACTTAGTACATGTCCAGTACAACAACATGAAGAAATTCTGGAACAACAACATGAAGATAATAAACTCCATTACAAGTTCATATGAAATTCTGGTGCATAAGTTGAGTACAAGTACAATAAATTCTAGAACAAGCAAGTTCAACACAGCCAAAGTTCAACAAGTTCAACACAGCCAAAGTTCAACATAGTGCAAAATGGGTTCAACACATGACTGATGACACACACAAACTTCATCACTTCAGGCAGCAACTTGCACAAGTTTCCATTCCAGTTCCACACATGAAGATCAATCAATCGATATTACACCATTATCGTCCAATCGAAGGGCTCCCACACCTACAAAAAGTAACAGAAATATTGCATGATCGAGTAAATAACATAAATTTTGCATGGTCATTGAAATAACTGAAATGCACGTCCATTTAGGTACCTTCCTCCAGTTTGGTCAACTCAGCAAGATCAAGTTCAACATTGATAGGCTTGCTACGCAACCAATCTTGCGTACATATCAACGCCTGGAGTGTCGCTGGTGTCAAAGAGCTTCTGAAGTCATCAAGAATACGTCCACTAGTGCTAAAAGCTGATTCAGAAGCAACCGTTGAGATGGGGATTGCTAGTATATCACGAGCCATTTTTGACAGGACAGGAAAGCGAGCAGCATTCAACTTCCACCACTCAAGAAGGTCAAATTCTGCAGTCAACTCTTCGGTATCCTCAGCTAGGTACTTGTCTAATTCAGTTCTCATATTTGAGCTAGTGCTACCCTCTCCACAAGATCTCATTCTCTTCTTGTTGTAGCGTGACCTCATAAGAGAATTTTCAGAAGCATTTTCACTAGCACGAGCTTGTGATGCTAATTCACTAGTAGAACTGGTTCCATACAATTCTTTGTATTCTCCAAAAAGAGAGACAAATTCATTGTGTGAAGAAGTCAAGATTATGTTACCTATTATACAGCCATAGGTGTCTTCAATCATGTCCTTAAAGAAATGAGATTCCTTGGTCCTTGCATAAAGAATTAAGACAAGACAAGGCAAGTTAGAAAGACATTAAGAACAACATACATATAGTTGACAAAAGAACAACAGCCAATCAACTTTATACCTAGGATCAAGGATGGCGGCAATGAATATATATTTGTTCATCTTTTCAGGATCACCCCAATACTTCTCATACTTCGCTTTCATCTTGAGAGCCATGCATTTAAATATTTCATCATCACCACAGATCACATGATCACTCCATTCACCCAACAAAAAGTTAACATCAGCAATCTCTTCCAAGAAGGTGTTGGCTGTAACATACTTGGTGCCAGAAACCTTATTCGTGAGGTCATAGAAGTGTTGGAGGAATTGTTTGAACTCACTAACATATACCCAATCACTTTGAGTTGGAGGACCCCGTTGGTCAAGAGCATCGGGCTTAGGTTCTGGACCAGTTTTTTCTAACTCGGTCTTGTAGTTGGGATCATGAAGTGCATATTGCTCAAATGCGCTCTCAAATTTCTCAACATTGTCTAGCATTACAAATGTAGAGTTCCATCTAGTAGCCACATCAATATTAATCAAACCTTTGCTCGCTACCTTGCTTAGCTGCACACACTTCTTAAATACATCCAGTCTAGTTGGGGAGGCTCTAACAAACTTGATAGCATGGCGAATTCTGTTTACAGTATGGCACATTATCTTTAGCCCATCTTGAACCACAAGATTAACAATGTGAGCCACACACCTCATGTGAAGATATTGACTTCTTGCATGTGTGCAGCCCCTATTAGTCAAAGATCTCTTCATGTAGGCTAAGCAGGTGTCATTAGAACTAGCATTATCTACTGTAATAGTGCACACTCGTTCAATGCCCCACTCAATCAGTAATTTTTCTAACAATTTCCCAATATCGTCCCCTTTGTGTCCATCTACCAAGACAAAGCTAATAATTTTTTTCCTAAGGTTCCACGAAGAATCGATGAAATGTGCAGTAAGAACCATGTAGCTTTGTTGTCTTTTTGATGTCCATGTATCAGTGGTGAGGCAAACAGTTTAACGTGAATCAATGAAATATTTTCTAAGCATAGCTTTCTCAGTTTCATAAAGAGCAATGATATCTCTATACATAGTGGTCCTAGATGGCACATTGAACCTAGGGCAAGCTTTAGACATGAAGAACCTAAATCCTTCTTTCTCTGCAAATATGAACGGAAGCTCATCTATCACTATCATGCGAGCAAATGCTTCTCTAACTTCTTTCTCATTGTATTGCCAAGGAACCACAGAATTGCCATCAACACAAACTTGGTAGGTAAGCTCGGTCTGATTGCTACCGATGTGGGCAGGATTCTTTTTGCAAATCTTCAAATGGTTTACTAAAGAAGCAGTACCTGTCGATGTGGATTTGCAGCCCAATATAGCACTACAATAGTTGCAGTTTGCATGATCCGGATCATCGTTCTCAATTGTGAAGTGTGCCCATGCCTTTGACCTCTTGTTCCTTTTCTTGCTAACACTATCAGGGGCAACATCAGGTTGTGTTTCAGGTAAGGAACCATGACTAGCAGCATAACCAGCACCAAGATTGACACTATCGGACACCTGAAGAAATAAGTTAGGTAGTTACCATTCAGATTAGTACTAACAACAGAACCAACACTGGAAAGTAATGAAATAATTGTTCAGTAGCAAACACACACTACTGCAACTGAACGGAAGTGCTTGTTTTTCTCAGCCACTAGCCCACTACTACTGCAGCCGAACTAGCAAATGCTTTTTTTCTCAGCCACTACTACAGTACTACTGCAAGTCTGCAACCAAACCGAACCAACTAATGTATGTATCATGAGATCAGGGAGATGCTATGCTACTGAACAAGTATCCAACCAGATCGAACTAAAGGTCAAAGAATGGGCTTACCATGATGGCGTCCACGGCTCATGTTGCTCCGTGGAAGCGTGCGTCGGCGAGCGCGACGGAGGGCGGAGCCACGGAGGTCAGCGAGTCAGCGACTCAACAACGTGGAGGAAAGAGGGCGAAGCCGGAGGTCAGCGGCGATGCGGAGGAAGGACGGCGGAGGTCAGCGTCGCCGGTGTGCGCGATGGAGGACGGAAGGCGGAGATGGACGGAGGCACGGAGCTTCGCCTGCTGGGGGTGGAGCCGCGGAGGGGGCGGATAGATGCACCGGAGTATGACCTAGCTAAGCTAGGGCGCCGCCGCCGCCACCCATATTCTGCTCTGCGCGGCTGGCCTCTCTCGGTCTCTCCTCTGCGTGAGAGACTGGGTGTGTCGTGTGTGTGGTTTGTGAGTTGCCCTAGGGCAGTTGGGCTAGGTTGAAGGAATAAAGGAGAAGGCCCAGTTTGGGCTGGCCGACTGGGCCTGTAAATTTTTTTATGTTGCTGGGCTTTCGGTTTAACCGAATTTTTTTGGTTTTAAACCGAAAAAACCGAATTGAGTATGGTTTTGGATTTTGTAAACTGAAACCATAACCAAAACGTGAAAAAACTGAATTTTTGGTTCGGTTTAGTTTTTTCGGTTCGGTTTTTGGTTTTCGGTTCGGTTTTGCACAGGGTGACCTACAATCACGGATATATACCTTCCCATTCTACTGCATATCAACCCTATCCTAACCACCCCCATCTACCTTGTTTCTCCTCACATAGCCATCGCCGGGATCGCGCCATCGCTTCTCAAGCGACCACGCCGACGCCGGATTAAAAAGGTCTCCTCCATGGCTCCTCCCATCTTCGATTGCAGTGCTGATTATTTTTTCCATTGATTCGACCAAGAAGTCATTTCCGAAGAGATTAGAAAATACAGCCTTTGCCATAGTTGAGTAGTTCTGGTGTAATTGGAGTACAGGATGTCATGCAAGAGCTTTTTGATTGATAGTTTGTAGTAGTTGTTCGTACGAACTGGTTATGAATATATTTTCTCGGTGGTATTGTTAGGAATTAGTTGGATGAGGTTGTGGATACAGTTTTCATACTATGGGTATATGTGTTGTTGTAGGGACCATGGTCTCAGAGGCGCATAACAACCGTGCGGAGTACGACAAGTCTTTGCATGAAGCGCGCCGGGAGATCGACTTGAAGGTGCAAAAGGATCGCGCTGAGGTAGATAAGAAACTCAAAAAAGAATGTTCATACGTGGACAGGATGATAAAGGAGGAGCGTGAGGAGTTTTCCCATAAGATGGCGAAGATGCGTCTTGAGATTGAAGAAAAGTATAAGCGAGACTGTGAGGACATGGAAAAAAAGTTTTTCCTTGGCTACAAGGAAATGCATCAAACGTTGCAGAAGGACCGGAAGCTTGTGGACAGTATTATACAGACAGAGCGAGTCAGGATGGATGCCTATGTGTTGCAGGCACATTCGGATATGGACAGCAAGCTGCTACAGGAGCGGTCGGACATGGATTATAAGGCCATGCTGGAGAAGGTCCGTTTGGAAGGACATATGTTAGAAGCCCGTGCGATTTCACGGCCACCCCGACAACATGTCTTCAATTTTTCTCCCCCTGTAAGTATCTCGCACCGATTGTATATATTAAGGACCTACGTATTCTATGATACAAACATCTTCAATTTGTGGCAACCTTATGTCGGCGATTGTATGTAGGATAAGCATCATGAGACGGCACAGTCGCCATCCACTCGAGACATTGCGATAGAGTCACCCGTTCAATGCCACATCACTCCACCCCAACAACATATCTTCAATTCTCCCCTTGTAAGTACCTCGCAACGATGCCATACCCAAGATATGGTATGACCTTTTAAAATTTGTGTGTAAACCCACTATCGACGTTTCATACGCAGGATAAGAAACGTGTGATGGCAGAGTCCCCAGTCACACCAAATGAAGGATACATTCCACATAACAAGGTGAGAAGGTTTGAGATGGCACAATCCCCAGTCACTCCACAGGAAGGATACATTCCACAAAAGCAGGTAACAACACCGCAATGTTGCTATGCACATAAAAAATTATGTTTGCCCCTTTACTCATTGAATGTATTAACTCTGATGTGAGATACTAGGTGCTGGTCATGGAATTTTTTGTTAGAAGGGATGATGAGATGTCACATGTCCCGAGAGCATACTTTGATGAACACCCGGCAGAAGTCAGAATTTTTGAACCCGCCAAAGTGACCTACGATCTCATTATGAGTGAAATGAGAGATACTTTTGGTTGCAAACTGGGAGCAGAACTGTACTACTTCTTACCCGAGTCTGCGTGGAAGCTGCCAGAAGGAATGTTCTTGATTGCAGGACCAGATGATGTAGAAAAAATGCTTTCTGATCTGAATGGCAGCAAGACATGTCACCTGTACATTGTGTACAATAGAACTACGGGTTGTTTTCCCGAGGATGACATTGATCCAGAGGTTCAAATTTTACATGTTACATGCATCTAGTTTATGGCTACGTCATTTTTAAGTTCTTCCTAATACAATTCCTATGGTTTTCTACAGGAAGTGAGAATCCAAGAAATGGAGGGTCTTGCTAGAGAGTTGGCGGAGAAAGAACAAGAACAACTTCAGTTGTATGGTTACATTGATGTTAAAGAGAAAAAGATTGAAGCACATGGGTCGTCGCCAAGCCCGACGCAATCTCCAACGTCGCAACGCAAGAGGTCACTGGATTTTGGCAGTGCAGAAGACCATATGGAGTAGGCTCAATTGTTTTTCAACCAGTTTAAGCTTCAAACCAGGATTATTTTGTTGCAAACAAACATTTTTTTTCTGTTTCACACTATGTTCGCAATTATGGTACAATTTATTCATGAGACAGTTCTTTGAACAACAATGCATGTGTTTTATGATCAATCATACAGTTGTTTCTGAGTTGTTTGTGAGATGGCATTGCATCTAAAGAAGTTTCCATCTATAAAACTTGTAAAAAATCATTTATGTTGTCTTTGTTGAAACTGTTTTTTCGTGCCTTTCATCTACACGTGTAATCATTATAGCCTACAAAACCATACAACGTCGCAAAACAATTTCCAGTTGGCATGGATGCTTGTCATGTTGGTACAAGGGTTTCAAAAAATTTTGGGTCCATTTCAAGCATGCCGAAAAAATCCGTCTTCCCAGACGGAACATCCCCTGCTACCCGAACGGCTAAGTTGAATGACACCAATTTTTTCCATCAAGCGCGCAAGCACACCCCCGTGGGCCGCGTGAAATCTGAGCTAACCCCAAAACTTGCTGGTTTTGACGTCAAATAAGATAGAAATATCAAGGGAAGAAGATAGAAATAGCAAGCAAAACACAGATAACCAACAACATATCAAATAGACGGGTAGAAATCATAACATAGTTCGGATAGATAAAGTTCACGGTAGAACCAACAACATGATTTAATAGAAATATTTAAAAGATAAAAAACTTGCCCTAACACGCTAGGGCAAGACAAGCTGACGAGACCGGGCCTTCACCACCATCTTCACTGCGCCTCCTCTCCAGTGCTCCTCTCCATCCCGTCCTCGCCGATGTAGTAGGGGAGGGTGTGCATACCGTCGCGGGTGGGGAAGACGCAGTCGAAGTTTGTGAAGATGTTGTGGGTTGTGAATGCGATGAATTCGCATCCACACCAAAACACCTTGCCGAGGAGGTAGTACGCATCAAATCTGTTGGTGAAGGTGACGGTGAGCCCTATCGGCGGAGACCAGGAGTTTGGACGCACTTCATCCAGTCGGAACATCACCGGCGAGCCCGCCGGGAGGTGGGCGAAGCCCGCACGGAGGAACCACTGGGCAAAGCCCCTTGCACCCCTCCAGCGTGAGAACGCCCACACGCGAAGCGTGCTCTCCACGACGACGCCGGCCGGATACTGTCTCTCCGGCACGGTCGGTGGGAGCCGGTAGGTGGGGCCGTTGTACTGCATCCTCGCGGCTCGCTCAGAGAGTGCTCTGGGTTTGGGGAAGAAGAGAAGGGCGGCGCAAATGGATGTGTGCAGAAGGTGAGGGCTGGTGGTTTAAATAGGGAAAGGGGAAGGGAAGGGAACCGACCGCGCTTACGTTCAAACTAGCCGCGTCGAACGATCCATATGCCACTTTAATTGCCACGTTGAATAGATGCGGGTGGATCAAAAAAGTGTGAAACCAAGGCTTTAATTGCCACGTTGAATACATGCGGGTGGATCAAAAAAGTGTGAAACCAAGGTTTTAATTGCCACGTTGAATCGAAAAGTGTGAAAACAAGGTTTTAATCGCCTCGCTCGCATGCATGCACGTCCGCCACCCGCGCATGCAAACCCACGTCGCCGCCCTTCCCATGCATGCAGGCCTCAGGCGCAGACAACGAGATGGCCCAACGGTCCATCCAGCGACCCAGCGGGTGAGGCTGGCGTGGGACGGCCCACCCGAATTAGGCCCAAGCGAGCTTCGCGCCGGGCACATCCCAGGGGTGCAGGGAGTTTAGTCCCACCTCGCCGAGCGAGGGGAGCTAGCACCGGTTTATATAGCGGGCTGAGCTTTCCCTCTCAAGTTCCTTTCTAAAGCGGGCAGCACATTGCCTAACCGTCTCCGTCCCTGCCCTGTGGGGCCTACTTGCTACCTGTTTTCACAATCTGGCTGGCCTCTGCATCCTGGCCCAATAAATGATTGGGTTACTAGTCGTATGCAGGCCGTTGAATTGTGAAAGCGGGCAAGTAGGCGGGCTTTTTTGTCTATTTCATTTTTTTCATTTGTCACCATTATTTCCATTGCAGCCTGTCCATCATGCTGCATTTTGGCAAGAACAAGCTAGAGTTGTACACACCCTGATTTAATGCTCAAAACGTCGGTCTATACCTCAAGGGGACATTGTAAAATAATTGTTTTCAAAAATTTATTTCATAGACATGTTGCACACATGATCTCTTCCACAAACAAAACTAGGTTTCCAAGTTTTTGTATTTTTTTGAATTTTTTTGAATTTATAATGCCCTCTAGACTGACTGCTGAAAACATCGGTCTATGCCTCAAGGGGGCATTGTAAAATAATTTTTTTCAAAAATTTCTTTCATAGACATGTTTGGCACATGTGTGTCACCATGTACAAGAAAATTTGGGTGATTTGGAGGCGGTGGAAAAATTCACCTTTTTTCAAAAACTGGCTTAAGTTAGACCAAATGGTCCCTCCGGAATGCGGGCATTTTTTCGACCACCTCCAAATCACCTCAATTTTGACACACATGATCTCTTGCACAAACAATGCTAGGTTTCCAAGGTTTTGTATTTTTTTGAATTTTTTTGAATTTATAATGCCCTCTAGACTGACTGCTGAAAACATCGGTCTATGCCTCAAGGGGGCATTGTAAAATAATTTTTTTCAAAAATTTCTTTCATAGACATGTTTGGCACATGTGTGTCACCATGTACAAGAAAATTTGGGTGATTTGGAGGCGGTGGAAAAATTCACCTTTTTTCAAAAACTGGCTTAAGACCAAATGGTCCCTCCGGAATGCGGGCATTTTTTCGACCACCTCCAAATCACCTCAATTTTGGCACACATGATCTCTTGCACAAACAATGCTAGGTTTCCAAGGTTTTGTATTTTTTTGAATTTTTTTGAATTTATAATGCCCTCTAGACTGACTGCTGAAAACATCGGTCTATGCCTCAAGGGGGCATTGTAAAATAATTTTTTTCAAAAATTTCTTTCATAGACATGTTTGGCACATGTGTGTCACCATGTACAAGAAAATTTGGGTGATTTGGAGAAGGTGGAAAAATTCACCTTTTTTCAAAAACTGGCTTAAGTGACCAAATGGTCCCTCCGGAATGCGGGCATTTTTTCGACCACCTCCAAATCACCTCAATTTTGGCACACATTATCTCTTGCACAAACAATGCTAGGTTTCGAAGTTTTTGTATTTTTTTGAATTTTTTTAAATTTATAATGCCCTCTAGACTGACTGCTGAAAACATCGGTCTATGCCTCAAGGGGGCATTGTAAAATAATTTTTTTCAAAAATTTCTTTCATAGACATGTTTGGAACATGTGTGTCACCATGTACAAGAAAATTTGGGTGATTTGGAGGTGGTGGAAAAATTCACCTTTTTTCAAAAACTGGCTTAAGTTAGACCAAATGGTCCCTCCGGAATGCGGGCATTTTTTCGACCACCTCCAAATCACCTCAATTTTGGCACACATGATCTCTTGCACAAACAATGCTAGGTTTCCAAGGTTTTGTATTTTTTTGAATTTTTTATGCCCTGGGCAATGTCAGTTCGAAACACTCTAGAGATACTTCCTCAACCAATGATGCGACCCAAGGACCTTCATGCAAAAACCAGGCACCTGCATGCAAGAGTCGGGGACCTGCATGTGAATAGTGATTCATTAAGGCCTTGACAGCTGCTGGCACAGCGGCTGCCGCCCGATTTGCATGCAACGAAGATGAACGTGCATGGAGGTTTCTCAAATATTTCCAAGCACACCCCACTGGGCCCCGCTTATTTAAAAAATACGTCAGTCATTAATGATCTCTAAATGAAGAATATGCATGATGATTATGAATATGCATGACAACCATAGTAAGGGTGAAGAATCATTTTCATCCTACAATGAATCACCTCGATGAAGGTATGTAAGCAGGTAAAGGAGATGGTCGAGGGGCAAGGTGGGACTATTTTTAGTTACACGAGAACAACGCGCGAGATCGTACGTGACGTGGGCCGTCCGGAGCTGCAACCTCGAATGGGCCGGTGTTTGGGTCGACGTAGGAAAACGGCCTGCCATGCATGAGCCATGCAAACCGTGGGATCGCGCGGGAGATCCGTCTGGCGGCCGTGCGTGCGTGCGTGCAGAAATACATCACAAAAATTATTCTACTCGACAATAACAAGTGCTCCATGCTAGCCCTTATTCCTGTTCGAAATACATCATCATTCTTAAAGTTGGACATCAAATGATACACACAAAAAATGGAAACGAAAGATGTCAAACTAATACAGTAACATGGCAGTACAACCACACTTCACTAAATTACTGTCACGATGAAATAGAATGTAAAGACCACGTCACAGAAAGCTGAATGGCACACGACTTTCTCTGGCTCATCGTCGGTTCATGCTGTATGTAGACATCACAGTTCAGCCTCGAGATCCTACACAGAAGAATAGAATAAATCACATGGACATCAATTATGAGTAAAACACATGCAAAAAATAAATATGAACATATTTCGTACCTCTAGCAATTTAGCGCATTTACGTTGATTGTGACCAGGATTCTTGGAATAGCCACAGATATTCTGTGATTAAGACTTCTTTGTCTTTGCCTGCAGCCTTTTCTTCGGTGCACCTCGGCCTGGCACATGCACGGGATCCAGAACCTTATCAACTTTCTCCGAGTGCGGCATCAACGGGCCAAACCTAATGTTGTTATGCTGAGCATTAGTTGACTCCTTGCTGTCAGCTTGTTCAAAACTTGATTGCTTGCCATGATGTTGTGCTTGCAAAAGCATAATTAGACGGTGATAGTCCTCATCAGAGTGGCATGCCTTGAAACTTGCGGCGTGACTACAATTCCGCAACTCGCGGTACCTCTGCAGGCTTACCGAATAGTCAGACATCTGGTTTTTTCTGGTAGGCGCGTATGCACATTTTGCATTCATAGTCCGCCTAGTGGGAACGCAACAACTGGGCAGAATTGTTTGTTTTAAAATCCCCAATATGTAAAAAATGTGGGAACATGGTGTGCCTGCGCATTCCAGCTTACGGCAAGAACAACTCACCCTGTGCAAAAGACCTCCTTGCTCTTCAATGCGCACTCCAAACTTTTTATCCATTCTTTCCTGCTTGGACACAACATAAGTGGAATCTTCCGATCCATCTAGTATCTCTCTGATCTGACATTTGCTGACAGCATCTATGCTCCATAAGACCATCTTAAAGACACTAGGTGTGAAAACTGTTGCGGCGTGTTTCTCAAGCGGCGAAGCATTTTCCTCTGTAAATGGAACGGACTGCAAGGCTTCGACGTCATGGAGAGCTTCGTTAATCCGTCGCGACGCAAGGCAACGCTCATAGTGCTCTAGCATTTCAAACAACGACATCTTACCCTCAAGATGCGTATGTAGGACAAAGTTCAAGCTCTCACTCCTCTGATTGCTGCTCAATCCTAGGAAACAACGCCCCTCAAGATATGGAGCACACCACAACTTTCTCATTTGATACATCTGATGCAGCCAAGACTCCTCACTGGTTACTTTATTCCGTTGTAAGAAGTATATCCATTCTATCTCATGCTCTTCAATGGAAGAAGTATCATAAATGAAAGATCTGAATTCCTCCTTTACGTCGTCATCATGCAGATGGCGTACAATGTTCTGCTGAATGTGCCATATACATAGTCTATGGTTTGAGTCTGGCCAGACCACCCTGATTGCTCTCTGCATTGCAAGGTCCCCATCTGTGATCACAGATATCGGATGCTTCTGTGCCATGCAATCAGAAAAGGTCCGCAACATCCACTCGTATGCCTGGCTTGTTTCATGAGAAATTATACCACAGCCAAAAATGACAGTGCTCCGGTGGTGATTCAACCCGACAAACGGCACGAATGGCAGATTGTATTTGTTGGTTCTGTATGTGCTATCGAAAACAATGACGTCTCCGAAAGCCTCGTAGTCAAGTCGCGATTGACTATCAGCCCAGAACAGTCCCTTCAGATGGCCATGCTCGTCTACCAAGTACTTGAAGAAAAAATCCACATCTCGCTCTCGCCTCGCCATCATGTGCATGATCACCGTATTAGCATCACCGGCACTGATTGTCTCCTGCTTATTAGCATGGCAGAAATTATAAATGTCCCTCTTTATGCATCCAACCTTATCAAATCCACCGTATTGAAAGCACAAAATATCCATAATACGGTATTTGCGGATCCCACATTTTTCCATGTCCGCAATGTCCGCTTTCTGCTCATCGCTAATTCGTCTGTGCGAACGCAGCAGACAAGAAAGATCCCGTGGGGCTAGAGGATGGCTGTGCTCATCGATGAAATCCTTGACAAACCACCGACCGGTTTCCTCCTGTCTCGTAATGACCAATTTAGCATTACACCCAACACGAGTTAAACTTCGTGGCCTCCTCTTTCTATCTTCCATCTTTCTTTTCATGTGCTTCTCTTCGCTAAACCCTTGACGACTACACACAATTTTCCTTAAAATTATGTATTTGTTGGATCCATCCCACTCAACGTAGCTTTTCCTCACACTAAAACCTTTTTCAAGAGCATATTTGTTGTAGAATTCATAGCCTTCAGCCTCACTATCAAACATCTTGCTGACAACATTTAGATACTCGAACATACTCTCATCACTTGCATACGCCATGTCTTCCTGCATATGACATGTGAGGGAAACCAATCATCAACATCTTTCTGTTTATCAATGTTGCAGGTGTAAAATAGCTCATAGGCAAAGACAAGTGCATGGAAAAGACTTTGCTCGTTTGACATGTGAGGGAAACCAATCATCAACACCCAACAAGTATTATCCTAGCATGGATGATGACTCTAATAAACTGGATTCATACCTGGTACGCGCGAAGAGATGGGATCGTCCGCCGCCGTCGCCGCCGATTCAGCCGGCGCAGATCCGGCCTTCTTCTTCTTCGGTGACGGCGTGGGGGGGCTGGGGTTGGTTGGGTGGAGGACGAGGACGATGAATTTATTCCTCTCACCGGGCAGGTCGAGGACGGAGAAGGTCAGGAGCGGCGACGAATAGATCGGAGGAGGATTCTCATCTGGATCGAGTAGACATGGATCTGGTCCTTAGGTGATCGGTTCAAGAAAAGATATTTCCCCCTGGACCATTATGCCCTTATCGCAATTAACATATTAAATTTAATCAAGTTTAATTCCCCGCAAGATCGGACGGCTAATAAAAATCAGACATGATCAGAGATGTAAGTACTGCTAAGTACTCCGAGTACTAACCCAATCACCGTAAAACAGCTCAGTAATATCTTGGCAAATATGATCCTGAAAAGGGAATGGAAGAATAGTAGTTGTGAGTGGATGATAGCACTGCGTTCCTCAATGGTTCAGTAGCACGGCTGATAAAATCTAGGGTTTTGTGCAAATAGACTATATCAGCGGAAATTAGATCAATCAATAGCAAATTTGTAGTCATTAAACAGGTATCTTTGTGAAATTTTGGGTAAGCCTATGACACAAGAAACTCATCAGTGTGGCTGACTAAACAAAATGAGCAAAAGTACTGCAGAATGTTCAACAAAGTTAAATCCCTGTTTAACCATAATGTTCATAATTTCTGTCCCCACAAAAAGATCATAATTTATGGAACACTATTTAGTTTCAGTGATTTGCCATTGACCATACTAAAGATGAATCTCTAGAATAATCTATGTATGCATCCTTACAATATTCTCGTTTCCTAAAATCTACATGGAACACTTACATAGAGGGAAGTAGAGGAAACTATTGTGGAGTTTATGAAAAAAAGGGAAGCGGTCCATCATAATCTGCGGTAAAACGTAAAACATATATATGACTTACCTATGAAACATAAATATGCATATACCATCAGATTGTTGCATAAGTAAGAAAATGTAAATTAGAAAAAAGTTCAGAGTTAGACTGCAGCAAGTAACACATCACTTCAAAATTGCTTCAGTTATTTTGTTTACAAATAATCCCCAAAAAATAATGTTTACCGGCTAGCACACAATGCTTATAATCTGTCCACCAGAAACCTGAAAGAAGACAGCAACTTCAGTACCCTTCTCGGGAAAGAAGCAAGAGAATTTATGATGTCCTATGTATATATGTGAAGATCTTTGACAAAAATAGGGCACTTACAGATGGTGCTACTAGAGGGCCCGTACTGCCTAAAAATCAATGGGAATATCTTACTTCTTGTTAACTGTACAAATGGAACGATATTTTTTAATCATACAGGAGAACTGCGTGTGTTGAATTAAGATCGAAAGAGATTACAAACGTCCTTAAAACCTTACAACACCCAACAATCAAGCGACTAAACAGCAACTAAAGCACAGACTAACCAAGCATATACTATATCAAGGAAATATCAGCAAAGGAAAACTCTAGCAACTCATCCGACCCCGTGAAAAAGGTCTTGAGTATATGTGTTATGTGCATATTGTGTATTGGACCAGCCTCCTAGTTTCTTGTATAGTTGAGGTCTGTGGCCCACCTGTGTGGGAGCAACTAGTTAACGAGCGCTCCTTCGGGAGTCTTGCAACGATCAGCGCCACTTGGCGCTCTCGGCCATTCGCCACGTGTCGCGCTCTGGACGCTTCCTTCGGATTTTTTTATTTTTCCGCACGCGTTTTCGGCTTTTTAAACGGTTTTTTTCCGGGTTTTTTCGACGTTTTGGTTTTCCCCCGGTCTTTCTTAGCTTTTCGATAAAAAAAAATTCGAATTATTTTTTTTCCGCGAAAAAAACGCGTTTTTTCCTTTCGCGAAAGTCACGGTTTTTCTTCCGCGAGAGGCACTGTTGTGCTTTAGCGAGAGTCACGGCCGTGCCTTTCGGAAACGAAAAAAATGCGTTTTCTGTTTTTTTTTCTTTCGCGAGAGTCACGGTTTTGCTTCCGCGAGAGGCACGGTTGTGCTTTTGCGAGAGTCACGGCCGTGCCTCTCGGAAAGGGAAAAATAAAACGCGTTTTCTGTTTTTTTCTTTCGTGAGAGTCACGGTTTTGCTCCCGCGAGAGGCACGGTTGTGCTTTCGTGAAAGTCATGGCCGTGCCTCTCGGAAAGGGAAAAAAATACGCGTTTTCTGTTCTTTTTTCTTTCGCGAGAGGCACGGTTGTGTTTTCGCGAGAGGCACGGCCGTGCCTCTCGGAAACGGGAAAAAACGCGTTTTCTGTTTTTTTCCTTCCATGAGAGTCACGGTTTTGCTTCCACGAGAGGCACGGTTGTGATTTCGCGAGAGGCACGGGCGTGCCTCTTTCGGAAAGGGAAAAAACCGTGCTCCCGGTTCGGTTTTTCGCCCTGTTTTTTTGTCCGGTTTTTTTCATGAAAAAAAGTTCGTTAAAACCTATCAACATGGGATCTAGTTTTGAAGATCTCAACGTGAGGAATCTAATGTTGAAAACGGTTCGAGATTTGGACGTACGGTTTAAGAGATAAAACGTTTTGAATAAACGGATCTACGAAAAAGGGAAAACTCCCAGGTTGCGACAAGTGGCGCGCTGCATGTGCGCCATTTATCACGACGTGGGAAAGTGAAACGTTCTTTGCAACGAGTACTTCTTAATTAGTGATTTCGCACCTTTGTACATCATATATACGTGTCTATTGTGTATTGGGTCCGCCTCCTAGTTCTTTGTATAGTTGAGGTCTGTAGCCCACCTTTGTACATCATATATACGTGCCTATGCACGGAGAGTAATATGTCGTGCAATCATAATCTCATTCATGATATCAGTTTTCTAGGTCTTTTTCTCGCTTCCGCCGCCGCCGCCGCCACCACCTAGTCGCCGCCGCCGCTGCCGCTCACGCGCTCTTCGCGCCGACCGCCGCTTCTCTCTCCACCCGCCCGCGCTGCGTCGCTCAAAGCCAGCCGCCGCTGCTCCTCTTTCCACCCGCCCGTGCTGCGTCCCGCGAAGCCAGCCGCCGCTGTTCCCCGCATCGCCAGCCGCCGTCCCCGTGTGCTATTCGCGTGAGTTTCGACGACTTGATACGGCGGCAACCTCGCACGTACGTGTATACGTGCTTGTACAGCCGGCCGATTGCTAGCTTCGTCTAGCTAGCTTCACGTCAACGAATCCATTCAGCTGCTTGCCTGCTTGTGTCAAAACTTGTGCGTTGCCTCGTGTAATCGTGGGTGCACGCTGCCATGGTCAAAAGCATCGGCCAGTCGGGATCCCGCCGCCCGCTCGATCCCGCTCGCCCAGCCGCCTGCTGCTACGCCCGCCCGATCCAGCAACCCGCGTCGCGTCGCTGCCTGCCCGCTGTCAAAACTGCTGGTGCTGCATGCCCGCTGTCGCATCGCCACCTGCTAGCCGCGCCGCGTCATCTCTCGCCAGCGCCAGCCCCGCGTCGCCCAACCCGCCACGCGCGCCTGAGCCGCTGCTGCCGCACGCACAATCCACCCGAGCCGCCGCGCGCGTCTGTTGCCACTGCTCCACCCGAGCCGTTCGAGTTGCCCGCACAAGCCGCGTCGTCTGCCGCCGCCGTCGGACCAGCGATAGCGTCAACCGGTCCATCCACCGCCGCCTCTGCCGCCCCATCGCCGGTGCCCTCCGGCCAGTCCGTCGTCGCCCCGCCGCCGGCGCCCTCCGGTGCGGCCCCCTCCGGCGCGGCCCCCTCGCCCGTTCCCACATACAGGGCATAAGGGGCTCCTCCCGCGTACGGGTCTCCCGGGTACCGGTGGGGGTCGTCAGCTGGGCAGCAGCCCGACGGCGCCCAGCATCTGTCAGCGGACCTGCAGGTTTTTCCGGCGGCCTATCTGGCACCGTAGTTGCCGTCGGGGCTGCTCTCCATACCGTACAGGTCTCCCGCCCCTCCCGCGCATCATGCGTACTACGCGGCTCTGCAGCCGTATGGCGAGTACCTACCGTCGCAGCTGAGCGGTGGTTACGGCTTCCCCATGGCGTCTTCGTCCCCCTCGCCGGCCCTGCCGCCGGCGCCCTGGGACCTGGTGCTCCTCACCGGGCTGCATGCCGCTCCTACACTGAACAACTACATGAAGGTGGTGATTGGTACATGGACACCGGTGTCACGGCTCACATGTTTGCTCATCCTGGTAACCTTGCCTCCTTCACTCCTGTCTCCACCGACCGCCGCATCATTGTCGGCGACGGTTCCACACTTCCTATCACACATGTTGGGCACACTTCTTTTTCTTCTACTTCTACGCCTTTATCTTTGTCTAACATACTTGTGTCTCCTCATCTTATTAAGAATCTTATCTCCGTTCGTTGTTTCACTCGTGAAAATCCTGTCACTGTTGAATTTGACGAGCTTGGTTTTTGTGTCAAGGACGCTCAAACCAGGATGGTCCCCCACTGATGTGACAGCCCCGACGAGCTCTATCTGGTGCATTCGCCCTCATCCACCACCACCGCACCGGTCGCTCTCTCTGCTGGAGTTGATCTCTGGCACGCTCGCTTGGGTCACCCCAACCCTGTCACACTTCGTCATATTCATAGGAGTTTCAGTTTTAGTTGTCATAAGATTGAGGACCACACCTGTCATGCCTGTCGTGTTGGCAAACATGTTCGCCTCCCGTTCAATAACTCGACCACCATAGCTTATTTTCCTTTTCAGTTGGTCCATAGCAATGTGTGGACCTCTCCGGTTCCTAGTAATTCGGGCTATTTATATTATCTGGTTATTCTTGATGATTATTCTCATTATGTGAGGACTTTTCTTTTGCGCAGAAAGTCGGATGCACTCTCCACTTTGACGGCTTTTTACTCCTATGTCAGCACGCAGTTTGGACGTCCCATCCTTGCTCTTCAGACTGACAATGGGGAAGAGTTCGACAACCTTGCTTTCCGCACTTTTCTGTCGCACCACGACACAGTTTTTCGTCTCACATGCCCGTATACTTCAATGCAGAACGGTCGAGCCGAAAACGCGTCCTTCGCACTCTGAACGACTGCGTTCGCACGCTCCTGTTCCATGCTAATGTGCCGCCTCGTTTCTGGCCGGACGAACTCGCCACTGCTTCTCTTCTCCTTAACCTTCGTCCTTGCCGCCCACGGTGGAACTATGCACCTCACCATCTTCTCTTCGGTACGCCCCCATCTTATGATGGCTTGCGTATTTTCGGGTGCCTTTGCTATCCTAGCACTGCCGACTCCGCTCCTCACAAACTCGCACCTCGTTCTTTCGCTTGCATCTTCATCGGCTACCCCTCCAACTCCAAGGGATATCGGTGCTACGATCCCGTCTCTCACCGTCTGTTCACTTCCCGGCACGTTTACTTTGATGAGCATGTGTTTCCGTTTCACCAGGTACCCTCGGCTGTTCCTCCCGCCACCGGTGACGTGGGCTCCTCGACGCCTCTCCCAGGGGCGCTCGCGTGCCTCTCTTAGCCCGCCCCTGGCTTTGAGGCGCGCCCCCGCATGCGGCACCTCCTACAACCGCGGCGCTGGCACCCGCGGCGCCCCCGACATTGGCGCCTGCGGCCCCCGCGGCCCCCTCGGCGCCCGCCCCCCCCGGCGCCTGTGGCCGGTCCGGTCACCCGCGCCCATACGGGCGTTTTTCGCCCGAGCTCGCGCTACGCTTCGGATGACTACGTCCATGCGGCGTCCACCTCTGCGCCGTTGCCGTTGCCGTCCTCCGTTCGAGCCACTCTTCATGACCCGTTCTGGATGGCTGCGATGCAACAGGAGTTTGACGCCCTGTTGCGCAAACGGACGTGGCAGCTTGTTCCCCGTCCCCGGCACGCCAACGTGATTACCGGGAAGTGGGTCTTTAAACACAAGCTCCGTCCTGATGGTACCCTTGATCGCTACAAAGTGCGTTGGATCGTTCGTGCCTTCCAACAGCGTGCTGGCATCGACTTCACCGACACCTTCGCTCCGATCGTCAAGCCCGGCACGATACACACGGTTCTCCACCTTGCGATCTCCCGTGCTTGGCCGGTGCACCAGAGATGGACGTCTCCAACGCCTTCCTCCATGGTCACCTCGAGGAGTAAGTCTTCTGCCAGCAGCCCACCGGGTTTGTTGACCCGGTGCTTCCCGACCACGTGCGCCTGCTTTTGCGGTCCTTGGACGGACTCAAGCAGGCTCCGCGCGCTTGGTACCAGCGCATCGCGGCGTTTCTCCACCAGCTTGGGTTCCGCTCTACCCGCTCGGACGCCTCGCTCTTCGTCTATCATCAGGGCTCTGACACGGCCTACTTGCTGCTCTATGTCAACGACATCATCCTGACGGCATGTACGGCTGGTCTCCTCAGTATGCTCACGAGCTCCTGTAGCGCGCCGGCATGCTTAACTGCAAGCCCGCCGCTACGCCTGTTGATACGAAGGCCAAGCTTTCTGCCACGGATGGTTCTCCTGCTTCGGATGGTGCTTTCTATCGATCTATCGTTGGTGCTCTCCAGTACCTCACTCTGACTCGACCGGAGATCCAGTATGCCGTGCAGCAAGTGTGTCTTCATATGCATGCTCCTCGAGACGTTCACTGGGCTGCCGTCAAGCGGATTCTCCGCTATATCTGTGGCACTATCGATCTTGGCGTCACGCTTCACGCCTCCGCCGACACCGCCCTCACCGCCTACTCCGATGCAGACTGGGCGGGCTGCCCTGACACTCGTCGCTCCACTTCGGGCTATTGTGTCTATCTTGGACCCTCACTCATCTCGTGGTCGTCCAAGCGGCAGCCTACGGTCTCTCGCTCCAGCGCTGAGGCTGAGTATCGTGCGGTGGCCAACGCCGTCGCCGAGTGTTCGTGGCTTCGCCAGCTGCTTCAGGAGCTCTCTTGCCCTGTTGACCGTGCCACGGTGGTTTACTACGACAACGTCTCGGCGGTCTCCGCTAACCCGGTGCATCATCGACGGACCAAGCATATTGAGTTGAATATTCATTTTGTTCGGGAACAGGTGGCTCTTGGTCATATTCGTATTTTACACGTCCCTACTTCCCAACAATTTGCCGATATCATGACCAAGGGCTTGCCTACGGCGTCATTTGAGGAGTTCCGGTCCAGTCTTTGCGTCAGCCGCGGTGCCGCTTCGACTGCCGGGGAGGGGGGTGTGTGTGTTGAGTATATGTGTTATGTGCATATTGTGTATTGGTCCCGCTTCCTAGTTCCTTATAGTTGAGGTCTGTGGCCCACCTTTGTACATCATATATACGTGCCTATGCACGGAGAGTAATATGTCGTGCAATCATAATCTCATACAAAAGGAGAACGACCAGACTATCTAAATAGGCATGAAAATTTCCAGCTGTTATAGAGAACTGTATATAACCTACAACCCTCAAGCAAACAGATTTGCTAAGATCACCCAGATGGGCAAAGCCATGCTACTTGGTGGGCAACTGCTGCTGGACAGCAGCTACTTTGCCATGTATAACACCTAGTAGCGTATCTAGAAGAAAGATACATACCGCACACCATCATGCTTTTGATCTCTCATCTTCTCAAGGCGTATAGCATCCTGGAACAGGTTGAATCAAGCCAACCAAACCCAACCATCTACTGTAGCCTGTACAATCCAAATTTTAACGAACCACCAAATCAACGATCAAAAACACCAAGAGTCAATCTAATCATCCTATAATCACAGGAAGAAAGATGTTGTGCCTGCTTGCAGATGGCCATAGCTTAGGCGTCGTCTTTCTGATGACTGCTGGATGACTAGAATCGCGTGGGGGCGGTGGAGCGCCTCCCTGGCATCCGCTCCAACCTTTGCCTACTGTCGCGGTCGACGCCGGTCTCCTAGACTGCTGCAAGAACGGAATTGCGTTGGGGCAGTGGAGTGCCTCCCTAGCATAGGCGTCATCCTTCGCCTACTGCCTCAGGGGAGAATATCATACGGAAACCAACATTCGGTGGAAACCGGTGAAAACCACGAGAAGAAGATGTTTTGAAGTTTAAAAAAAATTAAAAAAAATACAGGATGTTAAGAGGATGATGTTTTATTGCCACACAAAATTTCGAGTTGAAACACGTTACGAGATGTGAGATATGAAAAGACAAAATCAGCGTTGAATAGTGCCGAACAGTAATGTCACTATTCAGGGCTGAATTTGTCTTTTTCATAGTGTGTTTCAACTTGAAATTTTGTGTGGCAATAAAACATCACCCTCTTAACATCCCGTATTTTTTTTTTAGATTTTCCCGAAACTTTAAAATATGGTTTTCACGAAGTTTTCATTGAATATTGGTTTCCGTATGATATTCTCCATTGCCTCAATCCCATCCGCCGCGTGCTACGCTAGTAGTGCACACACAATGAAGGCCGTCTCGAGGACGCAAACACCAGACCAGGAAACATAGCCCAAGCGAATCCCGATGAGTCGCGTAGGCGAGCCACACCGGCAGTGGTGCCGGAGGAGCGCCCTCACACTGAGATGGATCCCCGCCGCCGCTAGAAAGGGGAAGGATTTTGTTTTTAGGGGATATAGATAGACAGTTGGAATATTTCTGTACGAAGAGGGCTGGGTTGTGTAGAAGAATAGACCCTTTCTCCGTGAGTATTCTCCTCGAGGGACTAGATGGCACCCATGAGCTCATTGATCCTTATACAGGGCAGTGGGATGAAGATCTGATTCGAGGTATTTTTTGAGTGGTTGACGCGGTTCGTATACTCAAGATCACTTTGAGTTCAAATGGTTTTGATGATTTTATAGCATGTCATCACAACAAGTCGGGGACCTTTTCAGTACGCTCGGCGTACCACGTGGAGGGGAGACATCAGTTTGGAAGCGGAAAACACCAATTGATATCCTCCTCGGTGGGCACAAACCCAATAGGGAACAAAATATGTAAGTTATCTGTTCCGGGTAAAATTACAATCTTTTGTTGGCGAGCACTTCAAGGGGAGAATATCATACGGAAACCAACATTCGGTGGAAACCGGTGAAAACCACGAGAAAAAGATGTTTTGAAGTTTAAAAAAAATCTGAAAAAAATACAGGATGTTAAGAGGATCATGTTTTATTGCCACACAAAATTTCGAGTATGAAAAATGTTTTGGAATATATGTGTTTAGAATGTCTCAAAATATAAACAGAAAAAAACGACCAAAACTTATGAATAATGCTATTGTGCCAGCCCACTTAGCACGCTTTGCAAGACGTACCTCTGTCTCGTTATAAGCGAGACAAAGTTGCGCCCCTCTTATACAAGCGCCATTTACCAAACATCAGGCTAGACGGCACAAGCCTAGGAAGATTGTTTTTTGCTCCTGGTATTGTAGGAGGCAATTATACTGTCGTGTCTGCAACTAAAAATCATGCAACTTATATTCAATCTAGAAGTTGAAGTGACCAAACACTGTCGTCATTTTACATGCATTTTGCATTCAATCTATGGTACAAATGATCAAGCTGTACAAAAAAGCTTAGCACCCCATTTGAACGCCATAATTATCTTCTCCCTTTCTTTGTACAAAGGACAAAGTCCATGTCAACCTTGCAAGATTACTGGCACCATGTTACCTTCCAACAGGTAATAGTAATTATACGTCATTACATACGTGGAATAAAGGGTACAAACTAGTTTGGGACATCTTGAAATTTCTATAATAAACAGAAACACCACAATCTAATACAGTACTAAAAAGAAATGCCATGAATGTACGTCCTATCCACGTGCTTGTAGAAGTTCCAGGAAACAATAATTTTTTCATGCGTCTGATATATGAAAGACGGAAAAAAATGTTTATATGAACAGATGCTCCATTTCTCTACTAATTACTAACTACCACACACACCATGTGACACATGCGATAAGCAATCCTAACTATTTATAAAAAAAATACTAACTACCACACACGCTCACATAAGTGAATCGTGCAGATGTGTGGTTCAAACCATGAGGGGTGGTAGAAAACTGATGCCACCCACCCCTCCTTCCGCCCCGCCGGCCCTGCCGGCGGCCACTCTTTCCCCTCCTTCCGCCCCGCCGGCCCTGCCGCCGGCCACTCTCTCCTCCGACGCCTCCCCCAGCTACGTTCGTCTCGCGCAGGAGTCCCTCCGCCTCTTCGTTGGCCTGAGTGAGGGGGACCGGCTCGCCCCCGCCGTCCTCCCTGCTGCCGCTTTCGCCCCCTCCGACCACCTACTCTGTCTCCGCATCTCCTCCTCTAAGCTCTGGTTCGACGAGCTACTCGCCGGGGCCCTTCTGCAGGCCGTCCTCGGGGGGGGGGGGGGGGGGGGGGGGGGGGGGGGTCGCTAGATGCTTCAACATGCGTCTGCTCTCCGCCCAAACATTCCTCTTTTCAGTCCCCTGCGCCAGCCTAGTGCAAAAAATTCTCCTCTGTCAACCCCTTCGCCGGCGGCTGTTCTCGCTATCTTTCCTCCCTTACGGTCCAGCTGTTCATGCTCAGCCCCCACCATCCGTGCCCCTTTCCTGCAAGCCTCTCTCCGATTTTATGCTGTTGCACCACTCCGTTGGGCTCAAGTTCGAAAATGCAGCTTGGACAAGGCTAAAATCCTTCACCACAGTTCCTTCGGCTCCGGCTCCGCCCTCCTGCCCACTTACTGTCACCTTCTTCCAGTTTCCCCTGCCTATCTCGCCCGTGCTCTGCGACCTCATCCTCCATTGCCTGTTTGGTGGCAACCCTCGCCAGTTCCACTCCGCCGTCGTCACGGAGGATGAGTTCTCCTGCGTTGTGGCTAACAGAGGGGTCGCTGATCTCATCCTGTCGTTTGGCGACCTCAGAAGGCCAGGGATTGACGTGCGTTTCTCGCTGCCCGAGCAGCGATCGCCCGCGCCTCCGGCGGCCACTCTTGTGCCGGCTCCGATGGGGGCTTTCCGCCTGCATCATCGAGCTGCGACAGGCCGGCCTCGGCCGTCAGTTAAGGTTCGTCAATTACGTCATGGGCTTAAGTTTCGCTCCCTTATCCTGCGTAGATTCAACGTAGAGGTTGTCCCACACCAATATGCTACACCTGATCCCCTTAAACACTCTCTTCTTTGGATAAGCTTTTTTTCAGCAGTAGCAAAACCAAGTGCATGTCTAGTTAAGTTGACGTTAGACCACTTCTTCTCTGGCAGTTCTAGCTTTTTCGTCCTACACTACCAGGCTAATATTTTCCTTGCGCTTGTCTCTTCTGCGGATGTTCTGAATGAGATCGTCCAAAGGTCCCCGGTCAGCCCCCCAGGGATTGCGCTAGTCCTCTCAAAAACGCTCCTTGCCGCCAAGTCAGCCTCATTTTCAAATTTTGAATCGATACAGCTTGCTAGCTTGGCTGTCTCGGATCAGCACGCTGCCCTCTCCCCTGTCAATCGGTCCCACTCGACTACATCTATCTTAGGCTGTCCTCCTGCTTTGCCTCCCCCTCCTCCAGCCGCTTGCTTACTTGAGTTGTTTACTCACGTGGAAAGTACGGGCGGCGTGCGAGAGCTCTCGGTGAGCACGCGCGCCGACGTGAATGGAGAAACCAGGTCTTGTCACTTCCCCCGCCCTCTCTCCCCTGTTCCCGCTCCCCCTCCTTCACATGCACCCCTCTCCGGCACCAACATGCAGGCATGCGCCACCCCTCCCCGTACCCCATCCCAGTCAGCATTAAATGCAAACGTACCACCCCTCTTGCCATCCCTGGACCGCCCGCATACGCCAACCCTCTCTCAAACCCCGGTCCACGGCTCAGAGGTGGTGAACCCATGCGGCCAGCCAAGTACGCCCTACGTCCCGCCTACCCCGAGAGCGCTCAAGAGCTCAACGCCTCCCTCTGCTGCGCCGCTCACGAGACCCGAGCTTAGTCCCATCGCCGCGGCCTCTGCCTCCGTGCCTTCCTACCGCGACGCCCTGCTTTCTCCGAGAAAGGTGCTGGACCGCCCTTGCCGCTCCGCCCCCGCCCCGCGATCCCGCCCAAATCCTCCAGCTATACTTTGCCGTGCCCACCTCTCCTTCCCTCCTCGCATTCGCTCCCGCCCCCTCTGCTTTCGCTGCTTAGCTGGAGATCACCTTGTCCAGTCTTGCCGCGACCCAGTGCGCTGCTCTCGCTGCGGCGGCTCCGGGCACCGTAATTTTCACTGCTCCTCCAACCTTCCTCTCGCCTTCCAACGCCTTCGCCTCCTTAGCCACCCTGCCATGGCCACCCCCGCCCGCGTCCCGTCCCCCAAGGGTTGCGACGACGAGCCCAACGTCCTCTGGATCGGTTCCCACCGCCTCACCCTCAGCAAGCCGCTCGCTCACTCCCCAAGATCCTCCAGCCCCGTTTCAGAGGACGGCGACTCGGCTCCTCTGTCGCAGCGCGGGAACGACTCCGACGCTGAGGGCTCGGTGCTGCCCTCCGACGCCGCCTCCGCCGTCGGGTGCACGGCCCGCTCCGCGACCCTGTGGTCCTCCTCGGCGTCCTCTCCAGGGCGCGCTCATTCCACCTACCCCGACATCTTCGTCCCCTCCGGCCTCATCCACGACGTCGGCCATTTCTGCTTCGTGCACCTTGACACTGTCATGCTCGAGCCCTACGACCTCATCCACCGCGCCATCGAGCTCCACGCCAACAGCCCATCCTACCACTTCGCGGCCACCACCGGCTGCGCGGCGCTCATCGTTTTCGACACCAACGCCGACCGGGAGGCTACTATGGCCTTCTTCCCCGCGGACTACGCCGGCGTCCGGGTCACCCTTCTCCGCCCAGAAGAAACCGACAACCGTGCCACCACTTGCTATGATCGTTTGGTGGAGATCGAGGCCAAGAACTTCCCGCTGGAGCTCTGGCACCCCCAAGGCGCCAACTTTGTGTTTGGCCACTTTGGGGTGCTCTGCTGCGTCGACCAAAACACACTCGTCGCCGGCGACTTCACGGCCGTCCGCGCCTTCGTTCGTGTCGAGAGCGACAACGACACACCTGACGGCTGCATTCTCCGCCTGCCGCCCGCCCAAGTTGTTGATGTGAAGCTACGCCGCGTCAAGACGTGGGCCATCCTCGAGGACACCTATGTCCCTCTCGATGATGACCTCGGCGGTGACAACAACCGCGGCCCCCACGTGCATGGGGCGTGGCGTTGGAACTGCGGCCATGCGGGTCCTTGCACCGGCTCCCACGACCACGACCACATGTCTCCCCCGTCTCCAACTGCCGCCCCGACTCCGGCAAGCCGCGTCTCCATTCTGTAGCCGTTCGTCGGGGGGCCTCCCCAGGCTGCGGCGCGCGACTTCCCCTTCCTGGACTCCGACGACGATGACCAGTGATGCTGTGTCTGACCAGGAGAGTCAGCCTTACGATCTCTCTCCTTCGGTGGAGGTGTCCAACTCCTTCTCCTCCCTGGCGCTACTCGAAGACGAGTACGTCCAGTCAGCTACCTCTGGTAATGATCAAACCCCATCTAGTCCTTCCTCTTTCTCTTCAACCCCATCTGTTGCTAACCTACCCGTACCCGCCTTGCCCTTGCCTTCAGCAGGTGGCCATGAAGCTACCCTGGGTCGCGCTTCCGGGGCTGGAAAGCGAGCCACGGACACCGCCAAGCTCCGCCGCAGCCGGCGGCTCGCTGACAAGGAAGGCACGCTCTTTGTCGACATGACCACCAAGGCCATGCGCGTCAAAGCTCGTCGCTTCGACCTAAAGCTCGCCTCCGAGGAACTCGTCGCTGCGCTCGACGTATCCGGCCTCACCAGCGTGCCGGAGGATCCAATGCTTGACTCGGCCCCTCTTGCTCGCATCGCCGTCATCTGTGGTGCTGAGCCGGAGGAAGCTGCGGAGGTGACCTCCCAGGCTCCATGATCGCTCGCCCAAGACTCCTGACGCCGGCTCATGGCCAAAGCCGCCTCGTCGCCACTTGTTTAGGCCCTATCTGCCCTTCTGGCAATGGTGTTTTTCTGTTACTTCATCACTTGGCGCTCTCGAGTACCTACCGCAGCGCCCCTTTTGTAGTCCGCACTTCTAGCCGATCTATGGAACCCTTTAGGTCTCCTTTTCAACTCTTTGTAACTCGGTGTGTCACCATGCCCTATGGTTAATGTTAGTTTTAGTTTCTGTTGCTGGAATGTACGTGGACTTGGGCAGCCCGTCAAGTGCTCGAACGTGCGTTCTGAGCTCATTGCAATCAAACCCGACGCCTGCTTTCTCCAAGAGACTAAGCTCAGCTCTATCCCCCCTCTAAAGTTAAATAGCTTCCTGCCACGCCACTTAGATCTTCACCACATTCTCCCCTCTTCGGGATCCGCTGGAGGCATGCTCTCTGCCTTCTCCTCGGCTCACTTCTCGCTGCTAACGTTGGACGCTGGCGTCTACACTCAGAATACCCAAATATCGTGTCTCGCCTCCCCCCACCCCCTGACCATTACCAATGTTTATGCGCCTACGGACCACTCCCTAAAATCAGCTTTCCTCTCGGAGCTCGCCATCTGCTCCCCTCCTGCTAACTCGCCCTGGATCATCCTAGGGGACTTTAATCTCCTACGCCTCCCGTCCGACAAGAATACCGTTGGCTTCCGTCAATCTGAGGCTGATATGTTCAACGCCTTCATCCACGCACATGCCCTTATTGAGCTTCCCCTTCTTGATCGCAGCTTCACCTGGTCCAGCAAACGTGACAAACCCACACTAGAAAAGATTGACAGGGTTTTCATCAATACCGATTGGGACCTCCTCTTTCCGAATACCACAATTGCCTCCCTGACCCGTTTCGTCTCTGACCATGTCCCCCTCATCATCTCGATCGACACTTCTATCCCCCGACCCGCTCTTTTCCGTTTTGAAAATAGCTGGGCCCTGAGGCCTGGTTGTCGCCCCACCATCCTCTCGTCCTGGGCCGCGGCCCCAACTCGTTCAACCCATGCGCTCTCGCTTGCGGCAGCTTTCAAACGCTCGCGCTCGGACCTTAAAAAATGGCGTCGACTCGCTGTCCCTCTCAATATCAGAGAAAACAATTGCAAAACCGTCATCTCTGTTTTGGATCTTATCGAGGAGATCAGATTCCTCTCCCCTCCCGAACTCTCTCTGAGGCGTGTGGTGATTGCAGTCCTACAGCGCTCTCTTCGCGAAAAAACTTTATATTGGACTCAACGGGGCAAAATTCGCGCTACGATCGATGGTGACGAGAACTCCCGCTTTTTCCATGCCTCCGCTTCAGCTCGCCTTCGCAGGAACAAAATTAATGTCCTTGTTTCCAATGGCTCAGAATTCTTCTCACACACTGATAAAGCCAATATCCTTTCGGACTTTTATACTGGGCTCCTTGGCTCAGCCTTCAATCCCACCTGGGCCTTTAATCTCGAAGAGCTTTACCCCTCGCCCACGCCTCAGCTTAGGCATCTCGCTGATCCTTTCACTGAGGAGGAAATCGCCTCGGCCTTCCTCGCCATGAACCAGAATGCTAGCCCCGGCCCGGACGGCTTCGGTCCGGGTTTCTACCGGAAGTTTTGGTCCGTTCTAAAGAGGAAAATTAAGGACTTTTTCCTCGAGTTTCATGATCTCCAAAGCGACATCTCCTGCCTAAACAGAGCCCTCATCATCCTTCTCCCTAAATCCAAAGACGCCCGATCTCCCGCCGACTTTCGTCCCATTTCGCTTCAAAACGGCCCCATTAAAGGAGTCTCTAAACTTCTTACCAATCGACTCAAGCCACTTATCCCTCTCCTTGTCCACGCTGACCAAACGGGTTTCCTCTCCGGCCGTAACATCTCTGAAAACTTTCTATACGCTGCTGATATCCTTCATTGTTGTGCCAAACATAAAGCTCCCTCCCTGGTTGTCAAATTAGACTTTCGCAAAGCCTTCGACTCTGTCTGCTGGTCCTCCCTCCTTTGCACTCTTTGTACTCGTGGTTTCCCACAACGTTGGTGCGACTGGATCGAAGCATTGCTCCGCACTGGTTCAACTGCGGTCATGCTTAATGGTGTCCCGGGCAGATGGATCCAGTGCAAGAATGGACTACGCCAGGGTGATCCGCTCTCGCCCTACCTCTTCATCATTATCGCCGACATTCTCCAGCAACTTATTATCAAAGCCAATCATGATGGGCTTCTCTTGCACCCTCTCAATCCCACCCTGCCCTGTCCGGTCCTTCAATACGCTGACGATACCCTCATTATTGTCAAAGCAACCCCCGAGGCTGCCTCGCACCTGGAGCGAACCTTAGATAACTTTGCAGCCGCCACAGGTCTCAAAATCAACTTTCACAAAACCACTTTCATCCCGCTTAATGTGGACTCGGAGCTTGCCACTAAGATGGCCTCCGACCTAGCCACTAACATCTCCTCCTTCCCACAAACCTATCTTGGGCTCCCTCTCTCCCCCTACAAGCTGCCCCCGTCGGCCTTCCAACCAATCATTGACAGATGTGATATCTATCTCTCTGGCTGGGCTGCCCTCCTTCTCTCTCGCGGTGTTAACTCGTCTTGTTGTCAGCAGTCCTTGATAGCCTACCCGCCTACTTCATGCTCTGCTTTTCACTCCCTATTAGTGTCCTTGAAGCCATTGATAAGCGCAGACGTACCTTTTTCTGGTCTAATGATGAGATTTGCTCTGGGGCTAAGTATCTGGTAGCTTGGGATAAGGTTTGCACTCCAAAAGTCGCAGGTGGTCTAGGTGTCAAAAACTTATGTGCACAAAATTTTTGTCTACTGCTGAAATTTGCTTACAAGTTCATGCACTCCACCAACCTTCCCTGGAAAGATTGGATCTTACACCACTCGCCACTTCACATCGGGTTCGGTAGTAACAACTCCTTCCTTGCTAAAACTATATATAAACAGTTGCAGAGCCTGAGAGAGATTTCTCACTGTTCCATTGGTAATGGACAGTCCACCTTCTTTTGGTTAGATCGTTGGCTTCTGCCTGAGCCTCTAGCTATCATTTACCCTGCTCTCTTCTCCCACCACACCAAACAAAATGCCCTTGTAGCTAACATTTTACAGGAAGGGATTGAGCTTGCTCTTCGTAATCGACTAACCATTACTGCGGTCGCAGAACTTGCCTCTCTCAACTCCTTGTTGCAGGATGTGTCTACCTCACAGGAACCGGACACTAGGAGGCTGCTGAATGGTGAAAATTTCACCACGCGAGGCGCATATGCTGCTCTATCCACCCAGCTCAACGACCAAGTCCTTGCCTTGGTTTGGGACTCACGGGTGCCGAAGAGAGTTATGATCTTCGGCTGGTTATTTTACTTGGATCGCCTGAACACCAAGAAGAACCTGCGCAAGAAGCACATCCTAAGCTCCGACATCTGTCCTCGTTGTAACAGCGCGGTGGAGGATCGTGACCACCTCTTCTTCACTTGTCCAGCGGCTAACAGGATATGGCGTGCTACCGGTATTCAGCCTCAATTCTCTCCGATCGCGGAGTTCTTCACCTCAGCCGGGCCGCCGGCTCTACCGACCACAGTCCATCCCTTCTTGCTACTTCTCATTCTTTGGAAAATCTGGGATGCCAGGAACAAAAAAGTTTTCCAGAGTATCGAGATTGATGTGAGAGGTACGATCAATGCGATTCTAGAAGACCTTATTCTTTGGTCTCACCGTCTCAGGACTGCACTACTTAAGGATCACGCCGGGTTGTGGCGTGATTTCCTCTCCTCTCGCTCTGCGTGAGTTCTGTAAACATTTCACCCCTTTTTGAAATATATTCAGGTGGGGAGCCTTTCCCCCCCGTTGACCATTTAAAAAAAAAAACCATGAGGGGTGACAACTTATATATTCATGCTTATCATAAACACACATAATTGTCATTATTTTCCAACTAGTGCAGAATTCTTGCCGCTTGCCCTTAGTCGATGTTGCGCTGTTGGTTTGCTCCGGGAACGACTTGGGTAGAATCTGAGCTTGCGGTACAAAAATAGAAAAAAACATCCTGGACCTATGGACCACTAGATTGGAGATCAATGGTACATATTTAGGTGGAGGCATCTCATTCCACTTAATGCAGATTTTGCAGAAACGCCCCTACTGATAGTTCGAAATGAAATAGGACATTTGCATTATGCACCTCAAGTCTTCGTAAAATACAACCATTTTTCATATATGAACAGTACTAATGCCCATATCTTCTTAGTCTGAAACAAACTCGTCTCATATAAGATCTGAGAAAAAAATTACTGGATGAAATCCAGACACATTTATGTGACACCACTAATTTTTGAAGAGAGTCGAACATCTTGGTCACTAAGAAACGACAATATATATCACAAATATTTTAGCACGTGAGATAATAAGCCATCCCAGATCAAGTACGACCACACATACATGTCAAACTGGAAAATATAGCAATTTAAGGATTGAAATTATCGCTGTTCAGCAAGCATTTCAGTACTTGAGTACATGAGAACACATCACAAGAGGCAAGTAGAACCACACGTACATGTCAAACTGGAAGTAGAACAAATTAAGGACTGAATTTATCAGTGCTCAACAAGCATTTGAGTACTTGAGTACATGAAACATATAGATCATTTTTAGTATATGGCCAGCAAGACCAAGTGGTAAAGACTGAAATTATCATCGCCCAACAAGCGTCTTGCTGGTACAAGACCGAAAATATCTATCATTCTGCCTCGTGTTAGTGCTTCCTGGTAACCGAGCTTCCTGATGGGAGAGATTGGACTCTTATAGACTTGATCAGTTCGACCTACCTAGGTAAACACACCAAGTAAATAGGTGTCAATCAGAAACATATACCAAATAGCATATCTCGAGAAGAGAGACAGTCATTATATATGTCTAGTTGCATTCAGCACTCCAACCTAGGATACATAACCTATATGCCAAACTTAGGATGAAATTCTTGAAACATATTAATACATATGTAACCAATCAGGATAACTTTGTAAGTTAAACTGGCTTTCCAGCATCTAGAAGGGAGTTTTCAAATCAAATAAAATAGCCTGTGACAGTTGGATATGTCTAATAGGGAGAGTACACATATTTTGTTCATTATTCCATTATAGACCTATGATAAATGCATTACAATTCCATGATTAGTTAAAAGCACAAATGAGAACGACAAATAAGGGGCATTGAGCAATTTAAAGGGAGTTTTATGACTGTCCTGCAGATGCAAATTATTATTCAAATTTGATAGCTATAAACAAAAAACCTGATGGCATGCATTATATTATATCTTGTAATAATAAGAAAACCACAGAAGCATGGGAAAAAAATAAATGAACAAGATGGCAGATTGGCTCATGTCATGGACGAAGGATTAGTACTAAAGCACATACACACATCCTTGTTGTAGCCATACCATAGGCCAGTAAAAAAATGGAAGGCGCACATATCTTTGGTAAATGATTTATGTATGCCTAATCATTTTAATCAGCCTAGTTGAGCGGTCATAGCAAGACAAATAAGTGGTAGTCTTCAAAGCAAGAAGGAGCACAAACCTCTACTCACTAGTAGAGAAAGGGGCTTTTGGCCCGGTTGGTAAGGGCCTTTAGTCCCGGTTTTTGAACCGGGACTAAAGGGTCGTTACTAATGCCTCCCCCTTTAGTCCCGGTTACCGGGACTAAAGGCCGCGGCCACGTGGAGCTCCACCTTTAGTCCCGGTTGGTAACACCAACCGGGACTAAAGGAAATTTTATGATTTTTTTTTCTGAATTTTTTTTTTGAATTTTTTTTATTTTTAAATTTCTGAATTATTTTAACCTCTAATCTCTAATCACCACCCCTCATCACTGCTCAATTTATCCTCTAATCTCTAATCACCCCTCATCATTCCAAATCATCTAACTTCTCGGACGGTCACCCATCCTCTCACTACTCCAGCCTGAGCATACTTAACTTCCGGGTTCTATTCTCCCTCGTTTCCAAGTCTGCACTTATTGTTTTCCTGACAATAGTAAGATGTCAATCCTATTAACCCTCAGGAATTTAGCTTGAGCATGAAGTGACACATTTCACTGTTTGAGTTTGAAACTATTGTTTTAAAAAACAATAATTATTTAGTAACACTAATATTTCTGGAATAATTAGTTTGACCATTGTTTGACCACAGTTTGACCAGATTTGACCAAAATTCAAAAAAACTGAAATAATTATTTAGTAACACTAATATTCTAGAATAATTAGTTTGACCATTGTTTGACCATAGTTTGACCACAGTTTGACCAGATTTGACCACATTTTTTCCAAATATAAAATTTGAAACTATATATTTTTTCTGTTACTAGTAAGTTTCCCACTAGTAAGTTTGAAATTTTTTGAATTTTTTTGCCTCTCCAGATCTTAAAAGCCCCGTAACTTTTTTCTGTTAGGTATTTGAGGATTTTGAAAATGTTTAACAAGGTTCCCCAGTTAAATTCGGATGTAACTTTCCGAGTAGATGATTTTTCATATAAAAAACTTTTTAATCCGAGTTCGTATGCAAAAGTTATGCCCATTTTACAAATTCCAGAGAGATTTTGCAAATAAAGACGAAATTCATATTTGTAAATTTTCCCAACAACTAGACCACAATCACATGGGAAACTTATTTTATTTTATTTTTTTGACATTTCCATCATTTTCTTTTGTTTTTTCTAAAACTGAAAAGGCGGTCCAAGGGGGGGGTAGAGTTTGAAAATGGGACCTTTAGTACCGGTTCGTGCCATGAACCGGTACTAATGCCTCAAAGCCCATTAGTACTGGTTGGTGCCACCAACCGGTACTAATGGGCATCGCACCCTTTAGTCCTGGTTCGTGGCACCAACCGGGACTAAAGGGCCCAGGTGAACCGGGACTAATGCCTTAGCCGCACGAACCGGGACCAATGCTCACATTAGTCCCGGTTCGTGACTGAACCGGGACTAATGTGAATATTGCCCTGTGACGAAAGCCCTGTTTTGTACTAGTGACTGTTTTGTTGTTTGTTTCTTAGAATATGTTCTTGCATCATGAAACACCATTTCCTTACAAATGCTGCATTTGTGCTTGACTTTTTGATGAATTCCAGGCCTTCTCTTCTCACCGGATCCACTCCTCGCACCATCCCTATGGCGCTTTATTCTAGAGCATGTGCCCCTTGCATTGATATCCTTAGGTGTGAGGATGGTAACATCCTTTGGAATGACACTCCCAATACATGACTCCTCATTTTCTTGTGTATTGCATGGTACGGTCGAAACTAGTTGGGCTAAACCCAACTCAATGCCACACAAACTATTGTGCAGGAATTCAATTCCTTCCATGGAGCGTTTGGATTTTCGTATGAGATCTTCTAGCTTGTCCCTCACAGCAACTATCTTCCTTTTCACAGCAATGCCACACAAACTATTGTGCAGGAATTCAATTCCTTCCATGGAGCATTGGGGAATTAATTTCTGCGAATGACGTTGCATCGCTGAAATCTTGATTTTGAACACTGTTAACCGATTCCATGGCTGCAAACAATTTTTTAGCAACCAATAGCACACAAGGGATTAACATAATGTTAGATACATTAGGAAATCTTGATTTTCTCGTATCACTATTGTCACCTGATAGTGCTGGTGCACATGCTGCGATCATTGCAATTGAGGGCTCTACTAGAGGAGACATCGCACTGCTACCCTCCATTATTGGATCCTGTGATGAGAATTGCAAATTTAGACTGGGGATCATCTTTTCCATGTCAAACTTCTGCCACATGGGTCATATCAAAGGCATGGCTTATGGGAAAGATTAGGGAAATGTAATTAATTACTCTCAGAAGGACAGGAAAATATTCATGTGCATAGAAATACTGGAGCGAGCACCCAGCCAATAACAAATGTCAGACTTTTGGGGATGAAAGATCATCAGTAAGCATTTAAAAGGAATAGCCAACCCAACGAATCCCCTAGCAAAATATGTAATGGCATCTTTGTGTCTATTCAGCATATGTATCTTGGAGAGAGAGAAAAAGAAAAATAGCCATTGTGTGTTACATGTGTGCGTTTCGGCTTGCCGCTGAAGAATCGACAAAGCCAGAGCAGCCTACTTCGTGTACTAGTGCATCTGACCGGAATAGCTAGATTTGCTAGTGTATTGCTTCCTTCTAGAAATCGGATAGCGTTTATGTACAGTTGGTACACGCGCTTGGTACAGCTGAAGTAGCCATTGAAGCCAAAACAAGATCTCCATGAGCCAGTAGCACTACACAATACCATAACTAAGTAATAGCACTAATCAACTTGTTGCTTCTCAAAAAAAAACAAGAACCCAACAAACATAAGAATCACCCCAGAGCAGATCAGCTTCTATGCTACTCGGGCTGCTGTTCATTCTTCTTCAGTTGCTACCCAAGAACTAAATGGACAGATTCAACATTAACAAGCAGAAAGAATACAAAACTATAGAGATGAAGTGTCAATCTACTAGCTAATAAAAAATTAACATTTACATTTTACCTGAAGAATGAAGAACCGTGGTGGCCTATTCGCAGAACAAGAAGCGGTCGGCCGGGAAGGAGGCGAGGATCCACGACCGCCGAGCTAGTGCTGAATCGCGAGAGGAGGTGACGGGACGGGGGGGGGGGGGGGTGGGCGGAGGAGGACGGCGAGCTGATCTGGGAGCCTGAGAGTGGGGAGGAGGTGAGGAATCCGATCCAATCTGCCTCAAACCGCGCCACTGGCGAAGAAACGGCTAGGAGCCATCGAGGAGGAGATGGATCAGCTTCTTTGCTGCGCGTGCCCGCCTAGCTTGGCTCAGGATCTGCGCCGCCGCAGCCGCCACAGCCAAGAAATCTTTGATCCTGTGCCTTCGCTCTGTAAGGCTGGTCATGATGGAGAGTAACTTAGACTAGTAACATGCATAGGTTACTAGTCTATGTTACTACCTTCATAGTGGATAGTGTCATATGTGTGGTAACATAGATGAGTTCATTTATTATTTTGTAGACACATTTTGCATTGGGAAGCGCTATCTGATGGTAACATATTATGTTACTCTATTTGCCTCTCTCCTCATTAACTACTTGCCACCTCACCATTTTTTGCTTATGTGGCATCTATGTTACTACTTATTTTACTCCCACTATGACTAGCCTAAGGATTTGGTACAGACGTGGGAGGGCAGTGAAAGCAAATTTTCTTGTAACGTTGGACCTTTTTGCAAATTATGTGCAAAGATCCCACCATCCGGACCTGTGCCATCATCACTCATCCGATGGCCCAACATCATTTCTTCTATTTTTTCACCACAAGCTCAGATTCTACACAAGTCGTTCCTGGTTTGCTCCAATCTCTCACCGACAAGTTTGAACGTGTAGCTCCAATCCCTGGCCCTCAAGTTTGAACATGAAGTTAGCTAGGAAATAGGGTGTAAAATTGTTGTACATTAGGCAAGAAGTGCGCCTCTGAACAAACGCGAAAGATGCACATCTATATAGAGTCCTAAGGTACGATAAATCACGAGTGAACATAGTGCCACGCGAGGAGGAAATCAACACCGTTCGCTCCCACGTGATTCATGAATTTATTATACAACAAGCTTGTATATTGATTTGTCGGCACTGGATCAGTTTGGTATAGTGTCTGTATTAGCTATCCCATCACAATCATATGTCCCACAAGTCAGTTCGCATACAACAAAACCAGAGGCATTTTTTTAACATAAAGATTTTATTAACTTAGGAGCATTTTACAGAGAGCGTGAAAGGAAGCACGCTAGATACAGAGAGGGAATCCCTAGTTGAACAAAGTCCTGCATCAAGACATAAGCAACAAAACAGTACATGGCTGTTTTTAACTTTCAAAGCTAGGCGTGCAAGATGATGCGCCTTGACATTGTTTCCCCTGCTAATGTGAGCAACTTTGCCACTGTGAAAAGAAGGACTGTTTTGTATCTGTGCAAATAGTGGCCTGTTGTCCCATGAACCTGGAGCAGAGAGAATGTCCGTCGATTTTGCTGCCAAAACTAGCACTGAACAATCCGTAAAGAAATGTGGATCCTGAACATTGAGTATTTCCGCCAGCCTGGTTGCAAGCATGAGACCAAAAGTCTCAGCTTGAAGAGGAGAAGAAGCCATAGGAGACATAGCTGCAATGTGAAGTTGATGGATTCGATCATTATTCTGAACCTGAATGAAGACTCCAATTCCTGCCTGTTTAGGAGTGTGAGCTGGATGTATTTCCCACGCAGCATCACAAAAGATTGTGTTGCCTGAAAAAGAGTGTGGATTTTGTATTGTCGGCTGCACCAGTTGGTCCTGTAAGCAATGCATAGCATGAGCTTCAGCAGGGATTTCTCCTAATTTGGTTCCTTGTATGATTGCGTTTGCCGCTGCATACACCTGAGAGGGCCTGCAAAATTTCCTAGCAAAGAGAGCATCATTTCGAGATTTCCACAGGCACCACAGAAAAGTATACAAGTTAGAAGGATTAATTTATGGATGGCCAGAGTTAAGCAAAGTTTGGATCATGATAGGAATAGAATGGTTAACAGCAGCAAGGATTTCCGTTTTAATGAACCAAGGTGAGCAAAACCAGGCTGCCTTAGAGAAAGGGCAAAGAAAAAACATGTGCATTTCATCCTCTGTATTGCCACACCTGGAGCAGTTTTCATTTATGTGTTTAGAGAATTTACCTGCTCTCTTACCTGTAGGAAGCGCTCTCCTAAGAAGTCTCCCAGCAAATGTCTGTACCCGTGGCGCCATGAGTTTGTCCTACCAAACTTGATTAAGAAGAGCAACGATCTGAGGATGAACCTCTTTCGGACGCTGTCTAGCTGGTAGGTCAAGGTTGTTGAAGCAATGCTTATATGCACTCTTGGAGGAGAAATTTCCTGCAGGTGTTAGTTTCCAAATCAAAGCATCTTGTCCAGCAGCAACAACTATAGGAGTCTGAAGAATATCATTAGCTATCTCAGGTGAGAACAGAGAATTAATTAGATCCGCATTCCAAGCTTTTTGATTTGGCAACCAAAGATCTCTAACAATAGCATGATAGACAAAAGATTGCTCTTGTATAATTAGATGATCGTACATTCCTTCCCATCTCGAAAACCAAGGAGAACTCCACACAGAAATATTACCATCTATAATCTGATAGGTAGAGGCTGAAATTAAGAGAGGCTTCACCTTTAGTATTGCAGCCCAGAAAGCTGATTTCGGCTTGTTTGCTTTGGCTCTCCAAATGGACGTTTCATGGTGATACTTAGCCTTGAGGATCAAAGCCATCTGGCTATGTGGTTCTTTTGGCAACCTCCATGCTGCCGAAAGAATAAGTCCTTGGTTGATTGCTTGCAAGTTTCTGATGCCTAAGCCGCCAATTTTCTTCTCAACGCAAATGTCCGCCCATGCCCTTAGGCACAAGCTTTTTGTAGTAGGTTCATCTCTTACACCTGTCCACCAAAAGTTTGTCATAATCGCAGTGAGCTTTCCTAGGAACTTCTTAGAAAAAAGAATATTAGACATATAATACACAGGTATGGAGGCAAAAACAGATTTAATAAGAGTGAGTCTTGCAGCATGGGAGAGTCTGTTCGCCTTGTAAGCTGAAAGTTTGGATTTGAATTTATCATAAACAAAGTTGTAGGCTGCAGATCTCTCCTTTGCAGGCAGGATGAGTGGATGACCAAGATGAATGGTGTTGGCATCCAAGTCTGGCACCTGAAAAAATTTGCTTGAGATCTTGTTTAGCCTGCAAAGACACATGTTTACTAAAAAGAATGGCAGATTTGTTCCAATTGGGGAGCTGACCCGAATGCTGACAAAACTGATGTAAAATATTGGAGATAGTAGATGCCTCCTGTACATTAGCTTTTCCACAAACCAACAAATCATCGGCAAACATTAAAGAGTGGATAGGAGGGCATCCCGGTCCAAGTGAGATACCTGCCAGGTGGTTGGATTGAAGTGCATCCTGAAGTGCCAACGATAGTTCATTCACTGCAAGCACAAATAGCAAAGGAGAGAGGGGACACCCCTGCCTGATACCTCGACTACTTTTAAAGTGCTCAAAAGATTGTCCATTTATGTTAACAGAAAAAGTCGGCGAGGAGATACAGGCATGGATAAGCTTTATGAAATGGCCATGCAACCCTTTACGTTGTAAAGACGAGGTGATGAGGTGCCATTCTAACCTGTCGAAAGCTTTAGCCAAATCTATTTTGAGCATAAAATCTTGGCTATCCCAAGAAGCATTGAATCGCTCATCAATTACAATGGCTACCTGTAGCACACTTGACGAATGTGATACGGTTCGCAGTTATGCCGAGTTGTGAGCTAACGTCACCCTGCACCCGCGGCTCTGCATTTGTTCTCCAAATCCACCTGCCCAGCTCATAGCTCCTCCCCGTTCATTTCATCATCTTCCTCCTCTTCCCCTTAGCCATTCTCTTTCGTTCTTGTGCTTGGGCAACTTTGAGGCGTTGTGCATGGTGCTTATCCACCTGCACTGAGTACGGTGAGGATAGACTAGTTTGTTCTACCTGATGATCCAAGGCAACAGTAGATTGAAGCTTGATTCATTCATACATGTAGCCGGTTGAAACCTACTGTACATAGGAATAGCTGGCCTAGAACAGAACATGAAGCAGCTCAGGCACTACACTTGCACTTAAACGATTGTTATTTACTGCTTCGCTAGCTTGCCCTGGTTGGAGTAAGAGAGAACAGGACATTGTCCGATGAAACTCCACCGACTAGATGGTGGAGATGCATGCTGTTGGTGCATTAATATTCTGCCAGTGCATTGAAAATGCATGCGCCCTGCTAAATGCTTGGCACACACCATGGGATCATCAATATTAAACATATCAGATGAACTTTATAGTTGGATTAGCATAAAAAACTTGTATGAATTGGATTGCTTAAGCACTTTTAAGTCGGAATGGTAATTTCGTAACGTAATTTCATTGACTGTGTATTAAAAAATCTATATATTTTTTAAAACATTTTTCAAAAATATATTTTAAAACACACATGTCTTAGTTAATGTTCTTCAAACTCCATTTTCTTACAAATCTTGAAGGGTCAAAAAAATAACATGAAATTATTTTTCTCATTCAACTTGCAATTCATATTTCATTGCAAATTCACAAAAAAATCTCATCAATTTGCAGTTAGTCATCTCACCAGCCGAAAGTTTGTATGGTCACGTGCTTAATGTGTTGTAGTTCAAACCTATTTAGAAGTGGAACAAAACATGTGCCCGTGTTTAAGGTGCATAACCCCAAGTTCCCAATCATGCCTCTAATGAGCAAGTGATTAGGTGAATACTACTAACAATACGTGTCATAGAAGAAAAAATATGCATCAAATTAAAACGCTCTAACAAAACAAAAGTCAAATTTCATCATAATTATGTTAGACCCCACGGGCATTTTACAGCAGCCATCTTAAATGGTCGCATCAAGATGCTGCCCCTCCCCAGCCCAGCTACTTATTTAAAATGCTCAACATCAAATCCATCAGCAACATAGAGAAGTTAATGAACAATACAATGGCTTAGTTTATCGCTCAATTACGGCCACCCAGCAACGAGAGCAGTTATTCCATCGCCCGGGCCGTCACGTGGCCTTGTATTCATATGAACAATTGAATGACGCCCGGGCCACTACTGTAGTGTATACCACGGCGTATTTGCGAAAGCTGGTAATTAACGTGTCACGTATTGTGAACAGGCTATAAAAAGTAGCAATCATGATGAGCGGACGGACGCCCAAGATTTCGGCAGCGCGTGGCTGCATGTCTCAAAGATTCACGTCCCCTAAGGTAGGCTTTTCTAAAGCGAGTTTTTTTCTTTTGAAAACAAGGAAGGCCCTCGGCCTCTGCATCTAGGCGATGCATGCAGCCATTTTATTAGTTATTCACAAAGACCTTACAAAGTAGTACATCAGTAAGTCTGAAGCCACCATCTTGGCAACATCTGTCGCTACTTCTATCCACTTGATGAAGGGGTGCCGATAGTCCGAGCCTAATACCAAACAGACCTCGCACCTAAGCCTAACATCTAAACCGGAGGCCCCAGCCAAGCCATATACCTGGTCTGGGGCACACACCAGTCCGGCGCACTCTTAGAGGCCGCTGCCGCCGTCTTTCACCGATCTATCTTCAGAGCAGATACTAACGCCACGACCTTGCCAGGTTTGCCATCGACGCCAGGCATCGCCACCCTCCTGATAGAGTCCGTCTATACACATCGAATGCTGAGACTCCACTGCGCCAACGCCGCTGAGGTCCACAGTCGTCGATGCCTAAGATGAAACACCGTTCCACCAAAGATGCCATCCGATGGTCCCTCGAGCCCGTGCACACCTCCAAGAATAATGCCCCTAAGGGGAAAACGACGCAAGAGCGCCTCCGTCATCCGATCTAGCGATCTAGGGTTTCCCCCGGAGGTAACAGATAGAGGTCCGGACCTTCTCAACGGCGATGTATTCAAGAAGAGAACGACACAGAAGGGTGTCGTCATCGCCGGCCTTGGCATATAGCCGAGCGCAAGGTTTTCACCCAGATCTGTGAAGGAAATATGCCCTAGAGGCAATAATAAAGTTATTATTTATTTCCTTATTTCATGATAAATGTTTATTATTCATACTAGAATTGTATTAACCGGAAACTTAGTACATGTGTGAATACATAGACATACAGAGTGTCACTAGTATGCCTCTACTTGACTAGCTCGTTAATCAAAGATGGTTAAGTTTCCTAGCCATAGACATGAGTTGTCATTTGATGAACGGGATCACATCATTAGAGAATGATGTGATTGACTTGACCCATCCATTAGCTTAGCACGATGATCGTTTATTTTGTTGCTATTGTTTTCTTCATGACTTATACATGTTCCTATGACTATGAGATTATGTAACTCCCGAATACTGGAGGAACACTTTGTGTGCTACCAAACATCACAACGTAACTGGGTGATTATAAAGGTGCTCTACAGGTGTCTCCGGTGGTGTTTGTTGTGTTAGCATAGATCGACATTAGGATTTGTCACTCCGATTGTCGGAGAGGTATCTCTGGGCCCTCTCGGTAATGCATATCACTATAAGCCTTGCAAGCAATGTGACTAGTGAGTTAGTTGCGAGATAATGCATTACGGAACGAGTAAAGAGACTTGCCGGTAACGAGATTAAACTAGGTATTGAGATACCGACGATCGAATCTCAGGCAAGTAACATACCAATGACAAAGGGAACAACGTATGTTGTTATGCGGTTTGACCGATAAAGATCTTCATAGAATATGTAGGAGCCAATATGAGCATCCAGGTTCCGCTATTGGTTATTGACCGGAGACGTGTCTCGGTCATGTCTACATAGTTCTCGAACCCGTAGGGTCCGCACGCTTAACGTTCGGTGACGATCGTATTATGAGTTTATGTGTTTTGATGTACTGAAGGTAGTTCGGAGTCCCGGATATGATCACGGACATGACGAGGAGTCTCGAAATGGTCGAGACATAAAGATCGATATATTGTAGACTATGTTTGGACTTCGGAAGGGTTCTGGCCAAGTTCGGACAAATACCGGAGTACCGGGGGGTTATCGGAACCCCCCTGGGAGTGTGATAGGCCTCATGGGCCTTAGTGGAGAAGAGGAGGGGCGGCCAGGGCAGGCCGCGCACCCCCTCCCCCACTTGTCCGAATTGCACAAGGAAGGGGGGGGGGCGGCGCCCCCCTTTTTCCTTCCCCCCCTCTCCTCCTTCCTTCCCTCCTACTCCTACTCTTGCAAGGGTTGGAGCCCCTCCCGGTAGGAGTAGGACTCACCTTGGGGCGCGCCTAGGAGGCCGGCCCTCTCCCCCTCCTCCACTCCTTTTTATACGGGGGAGGGGGCACTCCATAGACACACAAGTTGATCATTGATCTCTTAGCCGTGTGCGGTGCCCCCCTCCACCATAATCCACCTCGGTCATATCGTAGCGGTGCTTAGGCGAAGCCCTGCGTCGGTAGAATCATCATCACCGCCATCACGCCGTCGTGCTGACGGAACTCTCCCTCGAAGCTCTACTGGATCATGAGTTCGTGGGACGTCACCGAGCTGAACGTGTGCTAATCGCGGAGGTGACGTACGTTCGGTACTAGGATCGGTCGATCGTGAAGACGTACGACTACATCAACCGCGTTGTCATAACGCTTCCTCTTACGGTCTACGAGGGTACGTGGACGACACTCTCCCCTCTCGTTGCTATGCATCACCATGATCTTGTGTGTGCGTAGGAATTTTTTTGAAATTACTGCATTCCCCAACAGTGGCATCCGAGCCAGGTTTATGCATAGATGTTATATGCACGAGTAGAACACAAGTGAGTTGTGGGCGATACTAGTCATACTGCTTACCAGCATGTCATACTTTGATTCGGCGGTATTGTTGGATGAAGCGGCCCGGACCGACATTACGAGTACGCTTACGCGAGACTGGTTCTACCGACGTCCTTTGCACACAGGTGGCTGGCGGGTTTCAGTTTCTCCAACTTTAGTTGAATTGAGTGTGGCTACTCCGGGTCCTTGTGAAGGTTAAAACAGCACATACTTGACGAAATATCGTTGTGGTTTTGATGTGTAGGTAAGAATGGTTCTTGCTCAGCCCATAGCAGCCACGTAAAACTTGCAACAACAAAATGGAGGACGTCTAACTTGTTTTTGCAGGGCATGTTGTGATGTGATATGGTTAAGGCATGATGCTGAATTTTATTGTATGAGATGATCATGTTTTGTAACAAAGTTATCGGCAACTGGCAGGAGCCATATGGTTGTCGCTTTATTGTATGCAATGCAATCGCCCAGTAATTGTTTTCACTTTATCACAAAGCGGTAGCGATAATTGTAGAAACAAAAGTTGGCGAGATGACAATGATGCTACGTTGGAGATCAAGGTGTCGCGCCGGTGACGATGGTGATCATGACGGTGCTTTGGAGATGGAGATCAAAGGCACAAGATGATGATGGCCATACCATATCACTTATATTGATTGCATGTGATGTTTATCTTTTTTGCATCTTATTTTGCTTAGATCGACGGTAGCATTATAAGATGATCTCTCACTAAATTTCAAGGTATAAGTGTTCTCCCTGAGTATGCACCGTTGCGAAAGTTCGTTGTGCCGAGACACCACATGATGATCGGGTGTGATAAGCTCTACGTTCACATACAACAGGTGCAAGCCAGTTTTGCACACGCAGAATACTCGGGTTAAACTTGACGAGCCTAGCATATGCAGATATGGCCTCGGAACACTGAGACCAAAAGGTCAAGTGTGAATCATATAGTAGATATGATCAACATAGTGATGTTCACCATTGAAAACTACTCCATCTCACGTGATGATCGGACATGGTTTAGTTGATATGGATCACGTGATCACTTAGATGATTAGAGGGATGTCTATCTAAGTAGGAGTTCTTAAGTAATTTGATTAATAGAACTTTAATTTATCATGAACTTAGTCCTGATAGTATTTGCATATTTATGTTGTAGATCAATAGCTCGCGATGTAGTTCCCCGTTTATTTTTGATATGTTTCTAGAGAAATATATGTTGAAAGATGATAGTAGCAATGATGCGGACTTGGTCCATGATCTGAGGATTATCCTCATTGCTGCACAGAAGTATTATGTCCTTGATGCACCGCTAGGTGACATAACTATTGCAGGAGCAGATACAGACGTTATGAACATTTTGACAAAAGCTCGGTATGATGACTACTTGATAGTTTAGTGGACCATGCTTTACGGCTTAGAACCGGGACTTCAAAAATGTTTTGAACGCCACGGAGCATATACGATGTTCCAAGAGTTGAAATTGGTATTCATACTCATACCCGTGTCGAGAGGTATGAGACCTCTGACAGTACTTTGCCTACAAGATGGAGGAGAATAGCTCAGCCAGTAAGCATGTGCTCAGATTGTCTGGGTACTACAATTGCTTGAATCAAGTGGGAGTTAATCTTCCAGATAAGATAGTAATTGACAAAGTTCTCTAGTCACTATCACCAAAGTTACTAGAACTTCGTGATGAACTATAATATGCAAGGGATGACGAAAACAATTCCCAAAGCTCTTCGCGATGCTAAAATTGGCGAAGGTAGAAATCAAGAAAAACATCAAGTGTTGATGGTTTACAAGACCACTAGTTTCAAAAAAGGGCAAAGGGAAGAAGGGGAACTTCAAGAAGAATGGCAAGCAAGTTGTTGCTCAAGTGAAGAAGCCCAAGTCTGGACCTAAGCCTGAGACTAAGTGCTTCTACTGCAAAGGGACTGGTCACTGGAAGCGGAACTACCCCAAGTATTTGGCGGATAAGAAGGATGGCAAAGTGAACAAAGGTATATTTGATATACATGTTATTGATGTATACTTTACTAGTGTTTATAGCAACCCCTCGGTATTTGATACTAGTTCAGTTGCTAAAAGTAGTAACTCAAAAAACGGGAGTTGCAGAATGAACAAAAACTAGTTAAGGGTGAAGTGATGATGTGTGTTGGAAGTAGTTCCAAGATTGATATGATCATCATCGCACACTCCCTATACTTTCGGGATTAGTGTTGAACCTAAATAAATGTTATTTGGTGTTTGCGTTGAGCATGAATATGATTTGATCATGTTTATTGCAATACGGTTATTCATTTAAGTTAGAGAATAATTGTTGTTCTGTTTACATGAATAAAACCTTCTATGGTCATACACCCAATGAAAATGGTTTGTTGGATCTCGATCGTAGTGATACACATATTCATAATATTGATGCCAAAAGATGCAAAGTTAATAATGATAGTGCAACTTATTTGTGGCACTGCCGTTTAGGTCATATTGGTGTAAAGCGCATGAAGAAACTCCACGTTGATGGGCTTTTGGAATCACTTGATTATGAATCACTTGATGCTTGCAAACCATGCCTAATGGGCAAGATGACTAAGACTCCGTTCTCCGGAACAATGGAGCGAGCAACTGACTTATTGGAAATAATACATACTGATGTATGCGGTCCGATGAGTGTTGAGGTTCGTGGCAGGTACCGTTATTTTCTGACATTCACAGATGATTTGAGCAGATATGGGTATATCGACTTGGTGAAACATAAGTCTGAAACATTTGAAAAGTGCAAAGAATTTCAGAGCGAAGTGGAGAATCATCGTAACAAGAAAATAAAAGTTTCTACGATATGATCGCAGAGGTAAAATATTTGAGTTACGAGTTTGGCCTTCAGTTAAAACAATGTGAAATAGTTTCACTACTCACGCCACGTGGAACACCACAGCATAATGGTGTGTCCGAACGTCATAACCATACTTTATTGGATATAGTGCAATCTATGATGTCTCTTACCGATTTACCACTATCGTTTTGGGGTTATGCATTAGAGACAGCTAAATTCACGTTAAATAGGGCACCGTCTAATCCGTTGAGACGACACCGTACGAACTATGGTTTGGCTACAAACCTAAGCTGTCGTTTCTTAAAGTTTGGGACTGCGATGCTTAAGTGAAAAAGTTTCAACATGATAAGCTCGAACCCAAATCGCAGAAGTAAATCTTCATAGGATACCCAAAATGAAACTATTGGGTACACCTTCTATCACAGATCTGAAGGCAAGATCTTTGTTGCTAAGAATGGATCCTTTATAGAGAAGGAGTTTCTCTTGAAAGAAGTGAGTGGGAGGAAAGTAGAACTTGATGAGGTAATTGTACCTTCTCCCGAATTGGAAAATAGTCATCACAGAAATCAGTTCCAGTAATGCCTACACCAATTAGTGAGGAAGATTAATGATGATGATCATGAAACTTCAGATCAAGTTACTACCGAACCTCGTAGGTCAACCAAAGTACGGTCCAAACCAGAGTGGTACGGTAATCCTGTTCTGGAGGTCATGTTACTTGACCATGACGAACCTACGAACTATGAGGAAGCGATGATGAGCCCAGATTCCGCAAAATGGTTTAAGGCCATGAAATCTGAGATAGGATCCATGTATGAGAACAAAGTATGGACTTTAGTTGACTTGCCCGATGATCGGCAAGCCATGGAGAATAAATGGATCTTCAAGAGGAAGACTGACATTGACGGTAATGTTACTGTCTACAAAGCTCGACTTGTCGCAAAAGGTTTTCGATAAGTTCAAGGAGTTGACTACGATGAGACCTTCTCACCCGTAGTGACGCTTAAGTCTGTCTGAATCATGTTAGCAATTGCCACATTTGATGAAATCTGGCAAATGGATGTCAAAACTGCATTCCTAAATGGATTTCTTAAAGAAGAGTTGTATATGATACAACAAGAAGGTTTTGTCAATCCTAAAGGTGCTAACAAAGTGTGCAAGCTCTAACGATCCATCTATGGACTGGTGCAAGCATCTCAGGGTTGGAATATATGCTTTGATGAGTTGATCAAAGCATATAGTTTTATACAGACTTGCGGTGAAGCCTGTATTTACAAGAAAGTGAGTGGGAGCACTACAACTTTTCTGATAAGTATATGTGAGTGACATATTGTTGATCGGAAATGATGTAGAATTTTCTGGAAAGCATAAAGGAGTGTTTGAAAGGAGTTTTTCAAAGAAAGACCTCGGTGAAGCTGCTTACATATTGAGCATCAAGATCTATAGAGATAGATCAAGACGCTTGATAAGTTTTTTTTTAAATGAGTACATACCTTGACAAGATTTTGAAGTAGTTCAAAATGGAACAGTCAAATAAGGAGTTCTTGCGTGTGTTGCAAGGTGTGAAGTTGAGTAAAGACTCAAAACCCGGCCACGGCAGAAGATAGAGAGAGAATGAAAGTCATTCCCAATGCCTCAGCCATAGGTTCTATAAAGTATGCCATGCTATGTACCAGACCTATTGTATACCCTGCCCTGAGTTTGGCAAGGGAGTACAATAGTGATCTAGGAGTAGATCACTGGACATTGGTCAAAAATTATCCTTAGAGAACTAAGGAAATATTTCTCGATTATGGAGGTGATAAAGAGTTCGTCGTAAAGAGTTATGTCGATGCAAGCTTTGACACCGATCTAGATGACTCTGAGTGTCGATCTGGATACATAATGAAAGTGGGAGCATTTAGCTAGAGTAGCTCTATGCAGAGCATTTTTTTGCGAATAAAGCACTTCCATTACTTAAGCAGGAACATTACAATCTTGCTCACACAGCAGGTTAAGCTCATCAGGTACGCATCTTAACCAAACAGCAGTTCTAGAAAGAGAAGAACCCATACGTGCGAGTGCATGACTCGCTTTATTCTGCTCGCAACGAACGGCTAGTATTTCATGTGGTCGCTGAGCCAGTAGCTGCTTTGTCGCCTCCACCATCGCTGCTACAGGTGATCTATTCGCCTCCTAGTCGCTGATCATACGTGCAGCCGTCTCGCTATCCGTCTCGACGATGAGTTGGTCCTTGCTCCATTCAAGGGAAAGGGTCACACCTTCCAAACAAGCTGCTACTTCAGCATCTAGAGCACTTGCGCACCTCAGAATACATACGGCTCTGAATGTGGCAGACCCGTTGACTACACTTCTCTCACAAGCAAAACATGATCACACCTTAGTACGTACTCTATGGGTGTTAATCACATAGCGATGTGAACTAGATTATTGACTCTAGTAAACCCTTTGGGTATTGGTCACATGACGATGTGAACAATTGGCGTTAAATCACATGGCGATGTGAACTAGATTATTGACTCTAGTGCAAGTGGGAGACTGAAGGAAATATGCCCTAGAGGCAATAATAAAGTTATTATTTATTTCCTTATTTCATGATAAAATGTTTATTATTCATGCTAGAATTGTATTAACCGGAAACTTAGTACATGTGTGAATACATAGACATACAGAGTGTCACTAGTATGCCTCTACTTGACTAGCTCGTTAATCAAAGCTGGTTAAGTTTCCTAGCCATAGACATGAGTTGTCATTTGATGAACGGGATCACATCATTAGAGAATGATGTGATTGACTTGACCCATCCATTAGCTTAGCACGATGATCGTTTAGTTTGTTGCTATTGCTTTCTTCATGACTTATATACGTTCCTGTGACTATGAGATTATGCAACTCCCGAATACCGGAGGAACACTTTGTGTGCTACCAAACGTCACAACGTAACTGGGTGCTTATAAAGGTGCTCTACAGGTGTCTCCGATGGTGTTTGTTGGGTTGGCATAAATCGAGATTAGGATTTGTCACTTCGATTGTCGGAGAGGTATCTCCGGGCCCTCTCGGTAATTCATATCACTATAAGCCTTGCAAGCAACGTAACTAATGAGTTAGTTGCGGGATAATGCATTACGGAATGAGTAAAGAGACTTGCCGGTAATGAGATTGAACTAGGTATATGAGATACCGACGATCGAATCTCGGGAAAGTAACATACCGATGACAAAGGGAAAAACATATGTTGTTATGCGGTTTGACTGATAAAGATCTTCGTAGAATATGTAGGAGCCAATAAGAGCATCCAGGTTCCGCTATTGGTTATTGACCGGAGATGTGTCTCGGTCATGTCTACATAGTTCTCGAACCCGTAGGGTCCGCACGCTTGACGTTCGGTGACGATCGGTATTATGAGTTTATGTGTTTTGATGTACCGAAGGTAGTTCGGAGTCCAGGATATGATCACGGACATGACGAGGAGTCTCGAAATGGTCGAGACATAAAGATCGATATATTGGATGACTATGTTTGGACTTCGGGAGGGTTCCGGGCAAGTTCGGACAAATACCGGAGTACCGGGGGGGGGGGGGGGTTACCGGACCCCCCCGGGAGTGTGATGAGCCTCATGGGCCTTAGTGGAGAAGAGGAGGGGCGGCCAGGGCAGGCCGCGCGCCCCCTCCCCCTCTAGTCCGAATTGGACAAGGAATGGGGGGGGGGCAGCATCCCCCTTTTTCCTTCCCCCTCTCTCCTCCTTCCTTCCCTCCTACTCCTACTCTTGGAAGGGTTGGAGTCCTACTCTCGGTAGGAGTAGGACTCCCCTTGGGGCACCCCATAGACACACAAGTTGATCATTGATCTCCTAGCCGTGTGCGGTGCCCCCTCCACCATAATCCACCTCGGTCATATCGTAGCGGTGCTTAGGCGAAGCCCTGCGTCGGTAGCATCATCATCACCTTCGTCACGCCGTCGTGCTAAGGGAACTCTCCCTCGAAGCTCTATTGGATCGTGAGTTCGTGGGACGTCACCGAGCTGAACGTGTGCTGATCGCGGAGGTGCCGTACGTTCGGTACTAGGATCGGTCGATCGTGAAGACGTACGGCTACATCAACCGCGTGGTCATAACGCTTCCGCTTACGGTCTACGAGGGTACGTGGACGACACTCTCCCCTCTCGTTGCTATGCATCACCATGATCTTGCGTGTGCGTAGGAAGTTTTTTGAAATTACTACGTTCCCCAACAATCTGTTCGAAGAACCTCCATCAAGTCTTATGTACGGATCGCCGCCATCTGTACCGGGGACTGGAAGTAGGATCCAGGCCGACGCCGCCTGACCAGCCAGCAGCCGCGCCACGCGAGCAGCAGGGCCGTCGGCAAGCCCCAACCACGCCACCGGAGAGCCCTACACTAGACCCCGCCGCTGACCCAGGAGAGGACGACACCACGAACGCTCAGCAGCCATCGCCGCTAGCCCGTGTCGTCGCGCCGCCGCGCCCCACGCCCGCGCTGTGCCGCCACTAGAAGAAAGCGTCCCGCACCGCCATCCTCATGCAGGAGAAGAAGAAGGCCCCCCGCCGCCTAGGCCGAGAAGGCTTTGCCCGGCGACCTGCGTCGGCGGCAGCAAGGAGGGAGGAGGGGCGAGGGGTGGCAGATCTAGGCTCCCCCCGGCCGCCCGCGGGGACAGCGTGAGGAGAGGAGAGGACCCCCCACTCCCATGCAAAAAATGGTAAACCGATGTTTGCATGGAGTAAACACATGAATGCATGACTGTGTGAGTATTTTTCTGAGTAGATCATCTTTTCTAAAATTTGTCCTATAGCTCAAATTCCCAAAATAACATTCACAAACTTATTCTAAATTTGTCTTTTAGCATAGATCATCTTTTCTCAAAAAAATTGCCATGTATACATTTTGCAAAAAAAAAATTGGGTTCAGAATTTAGCAATGACTCTTCATTCACTAACTGTCTTTGTCTACACTTGTGACATTTTGTCATTAGTTCAGAGGATATCTTGATTCGTTAGAAATTGAACAGGTAAATAAATTTCTGGATGAGTTACGTAAACATCTAAAAGATACTAAACCTCAATTCCAAGAAATTATATCTTCTAGCAAGACATTCACCGAGCAAGCGGAAATCCTTTTGAAGGAAGCTATTCAGGAACAGCTGGAACGGTTTTCTCTTCAGTAACAAATAAATTTTGCATGTCTACTCTTGTTAGTAGAATAGGAATCGTTGAGAAAGCTTTTTCATTTGAATCATGCAAAAAGTTTCTGTAGATGTATGAATGTGCGCACTGGCAGAAAAAAAAACTTGCTAAAGGTGATCTCTAATTCATGGCAAATTGTTAGCAACATATTCTCTAGTTCATGGCAATTTTTTTGGAATTGATCAAATGGCAAGTTTATGAATTTTCTGTACAACAGATTTTTCAAGGTTTGCCATGGCAAAAATGCAATGTTTGTTAGCCTTGGCAAAGTTTGGAAAGTTCAAGGCAATTTTTATCTCTGTCCTTGTTCATAAACAATGGAAATTGTATAATGCTCTATATGATGAAATTCGTGAGATTTTTCCATGGCACTTTTTTGTTTAAAAACATAGCAAACTTGACATGGCAACTTAAGATGTTCAAAAACATGGCAACGTTATAAATGTTCAAAAACTTGGCAACATAATATGTTCAAAAACATGGCAAACTTGCCATGGCAAACTTAAGATGTTCAAAAACATGGTAAACATGTCAAAATTATTTATTTAAGATATTCAAAAACATGGCAAACTTGCCATGGCAACTTAAGATGTTAAAAAACATGGCAACCTAAGATGTTCAAAAACATGACAAACTTGCCATGGCAACTAATATCAGTATATTTATAGATGTGTTTTTGTTGGGAAACGTTGCATGGAAAACAAAAAAATTCTACGCACACGCAAGATCTATCCATGGAGATACATAGCAACGAGAGGGAAGAATGTGTCTACGTACCCTCATAGACCGTAAGCGGAAGCGTTTCACAACACGGTTGATGTAGTCGAACTTTCTTCGCGATCCAACCGATCGAGTACCGAACGTACGGCACCTCCGCGTTCAGCACATGTTCAGCTCGGGGACGTCCGCACCTTCTTGATCCAGCAAGACAGCGAGGTAGTGGATGAGTTCCGACAACACGACGGCGTGGTGACGGTGATGGTGAAGTTATCTCCGCAGGGCTGTGCCTAAGCACTATGAAAATATGACCGGGGTGTAAACTGTGGAAGGGGGCACCGCACACGGCTAGGCAATTGTCTAGTGTGTGCTAGGTGCCCCCCTCCCACATATATATAGGTGGGAGGGAGGGAGGAGCAGCCAAGGGGGGCGCCCGAGTAGGGGGGATCCTACTTGGGGTCTCTCCCAAGTCGCGTCCCCCATTCCTTATTTGGAGCACGGGAGGAAGGAAGGAGGCGGTCCCCCCCCCCTTCGGCCTCTGGTGTTCCGAAACCATTCATGTACATGCTAGGCTCGTCCAGTTTAATCCAAGTATTCTGCATGTGCAAAACTATCTTACGCCCGTTGTATGTGAATGTAGAGTCTATCACACCTGATCATCACGTGGTGTCTCGAAATGACAAACAGTAGCAACGGTGCATACTCAGGGAGAACACTTTTATCTTGAAATTAAGTGAAGGGATCATCTTATAATGCTACCACCATTCTAAGCAAAATAAGATACATAAAGGATAAACATCACATGCAATCAAAATATGTGACATGATATGGCCATCATCATCTTGTGCTTTTGATATCCATCTCCAAAGGATCGTCATGATCTCCATCGTCACCGGCTCGACACCTTGATCTCCATCGTTGCCTCGGGGTCGTCTCGCCAACTATTGCTTCTACAACTATTGCTAACGCATAGCGATAAAGTAAAGCAATTACATGGCGTTTGCACTTCATACAATAAAGAGACAACCCTAAGGCTCCTGTCAGTTGTCGATATTACAAAACATGATCATCTCATACAACAACGTATATCATATCATGTCTTGACCATATCACATCACAACATGCCCCGCAAAAATAAGTTAGACGTCCTCTAGCTACATTGTTGTTGCAAGTTTTACGTGGCTGCTACGGGCTTCTAGCCAGAACCGTTCTTACCTATGGCAAAAAACCACTGTCGGGGGTTTGGTGCGACATATGCCAAAGGATGGCTTATCATGGTGGGAGCTAGTAAGACGTCGCCGGTGCCTGGAAACGGGATGAGGCGTAGACACGAACACCGGCGCGCTTTACCCAGGTTCGGGGCTCTCCTAGGAGATAACTGTTGGGGAACGTAGTAATTTCAAAAAAAATCCTACGCACACGCAAGACCATGGTGATGCATAGCAACGAGAGGGGAGAATGTTGTCCACGTACCCTCATAGACCGAAAGCGGAAGCGTTAGCACAATGCGGTTGATGTAGTCGTACGTCTTCACGATCCGACCGATCCAAGTACCGAACGCACGGCACCTCCGAGTTCAGCACACGTTCAGCTCGATGACGTCCCGCGAGCTTCGATCCAGCAAAGCTTCGCCGGGGAGTTTCATCAGCACGACGGCGTGATGACGACGATGATGATGCTACCGACGCAGGGCTTCGCCTAAGCACCGCTACGATATGATCGAGGTGGATTATGGTGGAGGGGGGCCCGCACACGGCTGGGAGAGATCAACAGATCAACTTGTGTGTCTAGAGGTGCCCCCTGCCCCCGTATATAAAGGAGCAAGGGGGAGGCCGGCCGGCCACTTGTTGGCGCGCCAGGAGGAGGAGTCCTCCTCCTAGTAGGAGTAGGACTCCCCTCTTTCCTACTCCTACTAGGAGGGGGAAAGGAAGGGGGAGAGGAAGAAGGAAAGGGGGGCGCCGCCCCCCTCTCCTAGTCCAATTCGGACCAGAGGGGGAGGGGCGCGCGCCCTGCCCTAGGCTAGCTCTCTCTCTCTCTCCACTAAGGCCTATAAGGCCCACTATTTCTCCCGGGGGGGTTCCGGTAACCCTCCGGCACTCCGGTTTTCTCCGAAACCAGCCGGAACACTTCCGGTGTCCAAATATAGTCGTCCAATATATCGATCTTTACGTCTCGACCATTTCGAGACTCCTCGCCATGTCAGTGATCATATCCGGGACTCCGAACTACCTTCGGTACATCAAAACACAAAAACTCATAATACCGACCGTCATCAAACTTTAAGCGTGCGGACCCTACGGGTTAGAGAACTATGTAGACATGACCGAGATACGTCTTCGGTCAATAACCAATAGCGGAACCTGGATGCTCATATTGGCTCCTACATATTCTATGAAGATCTTTATCAGTCAAACCGCATAACAACATACGTTGTTCCCTTTGTCATCGGTATGTTACTTGCCCGAGATTCGATCGTCGATATCTCAATACCTAGCTCAATCTCGTTACCGTCAAGTCTCTTTACTCGTTTACGTAATGCATCATCCCGTAACTAACTCATTAGTCACATTGCTTGCAAGGCTTATTGTGATGTGCATTACCGAGAGGGCCCAGAGATACCTTTCCGATAATCGGAGTGACAAATCCTAGTCTCGATCTATGCCAACTCAACAAGTACCATCGGAGACACCTGTAGAGCACCTTTATAATCACCCAGTTATGTTGTGATGTTTGGTAGCACACAAAGTGTTCCTCCGGTAATCGGGAGTTGCATAATCTCATAGTCATAGGAACATGTATAAGTCATGAAGAAAGCAATAGCAGTAAACTAAATGATCAAGTGCTAAGCTAACGGAATGGGTCAAGTCAATCACATCATTCTCCTAATGATGTGATCCCGTTAATCAAATGACAACTCATGTCTATGGCTAGGAAACTCAACCATCTTTGATCAACGAGCTAGTCAAGTAGAGGCATAATAGTGACACTATGTTTGTCTATGTATTCACACATGCATTATGTTTCTGGCTAATACAATTCTAGCATGAATAATAAACATTTATCATGATATGAGGAAATAAATAATAACTTTATTATTGTCTCTAGGGCATATTTCCTTCAGTCTCGCACTTGCACTAGAGTCAGTAATCTAGATTACACAGTAATGATTCTAACACCCATGGAGTCTTGGTGCTGATCATGTTTTGCTCGTGGAAGAGGCTTAGTCAACAGGTCTGCAACATTCAGATCCATATGTATCTTGCAAATCTCTATGTCTCCCACCTGGACTTGATCCCGGATGGAATTGAAGCGTCTCTTGATGTGCTTGGTTCTCTTGTGAAATCTGGATTCCTTTGCCAAGGCAATTGCACCAGTATTGTCACAAAAGATTTTCATTGGTCCCGATGCACTAGGTATGACACCTAGATCGGATATGAACTCCTTCATCCAGACACCTTCATTTGCTGCTTCCGAAGCAGCTATGTACTCCGCTTCACACGTAGATCCCGCCACGACGCTTTGTTTAGAACTGCACCAACTGACAGCTCCATCGTTCAATTTAACATGTATCCGGTTTGCGATTTAGAATCGTCCGGATCAGTGTCAAAACTTGCATCGACGTAACCATTTACGACGAGCTCTTTGTCACCTCCATAAACGAGAAACATATCCTTAGTCCTTTTCAGGTATTTCAGGATGTTCTTGACCGCTGTCCAGTGATCCACTCCATGATTACTTTGGTACCTCCCTGCTAAGCTAATAGCAAGGCACACATCAGGTCTGGTACACAGCATTGCATACATGATAGAGCCTATGGCTGAAGCATAGGAAACATCTTTCATTTTCTCTCTATCTTCTGGAGTGGTCGGGCGTTGAGTCTGACTAAACTTCACACCTTGTAACACAGGCAAGAACCCTTTCCTTGCTTGATCCATTTTGAACTTTTTCAAAACATTGTCAAGATATGTGCTTTGTGAAAGTCCTATCAAGCGTCTTGATCTATCTCTATAGATCTTGATGCCCAATATGTAAGCAGCTTCACCGAGGTCTTTCATTGAAAAATCTTATTCAAGTATCCTTTTATGCTATCCAGAAATTCTATATCATTTCCAATTAACAATATGTCATCCACATATAATATTAGAAATTCTACAGAGCTCCCACTCACTTTCTTGTAAATACAGGCTTCTCCAAAAGTCTGTATAAATCCATATGCTTTGATCACACTATCAAAACGTTTATTCCAACTCCGAGAGGCTTGCACCAGTCCATAAATGGATCGCTGGAGCTTGCACACTTTGTTAGTTCCCTTTGGATCGACAAAACCTTTCGGTTGCATCATATACAACTCTTCTTCCAGAAATCCATTCAGGAATGCAGTTTTGACATCCATTTGCCAAATTTCATAATAATAAAATGCGGTAATTGCTAACATGATTCGGACAGACTTAAGCATCGCTACGGGTGAGAAAGTCTCATCGTATTCAACTCCTTGAACTTGCCGAAACCTTTCGCAACAAGTCGAGCTTTGTAGACAGCAACATTACCATCAGCGTCAGTCTTCTTCTTGAAGATCCATTTATTCTCTATGTCTTGCCGATCATCGGGCAAGTCAACCAAAGTCCACACTTTGTTCTCATACATGGATCCCATCTCAGATTTCATGGCTTCAAGCCATGTTGCGGAATCTGGGCTCACCGTCGCTTCTTCATTGTTCGTAGGTTCGTCATGGTCTAGTAACATAACCTCCAAAACAGGATTACCGTACCACTCTGGTGCGGATCTTACTCTGGTTGACCTACGATGTTCGGTAGTAACTTGATCTAAAGTTTCATGATCAATATCATTAGCTTCCTCACTGATTGGTGTAGGTGTCACAGGAACCGGTTTCTGTGATGAACTACCTTCCAATAAGGGAGCAGGTATAGTTACCTCATCAAGTTCTACTTTCTTCCCACTCACTTCTTTCGAGAGAAGTTCCTTCTCTAGAAAGGATCCATTCTTAGCAACGAATGTTTTGCCTTTGGATCTGTGATAGAAGGTGTACCCAACAGTCTCCTTTGGGTATCCTATGAAGACACACTTCTCCAATTTGGGTTCGAGCTTATCAGGTTGAAGCTTTTTCACATAAGCATCGCAGCCCCAAACTTTAAGAAACGAAACCTTTGGTTTCTTGCCAAACCACAGTTCATAAGGCGTCATCTCAACGGATTTAGATGGTGACCTATTTAACGTGAATGCAGCCGTCTCTAAAGCATAACCCCAAAATGATAGCGGTAAATCAGTAAGAGACATCATAGATCGCACCATATCTAGTAAAGTACGATTACGACGTTTGGACACACCATTACGCTGTGGTGTTCCGGGTGGCGTGAGTTGCGAAACTATTCCGCATTGTTTCAAATGAAGAGAAAACTCGTAACTCAAATATTCTCCTCCACGATCAGATCGTAGAAACTTTATTTTCTTGTTATGATGATTTTCCACTTCACTCTGAAATTCTTTGAACTTTTCAAATGTTTCAGACTTATGTTTCATTAAGTAGATATACCCGTATCTGCTCAAATCATCTGTGAAGGTGAGAAAATAACGATACCCGCCGCGAGCCTCAATATTCATCGGACCACATACATCAGTATGTATGATCTCCAACAAATTTGTTGCTCGCTCCATTGTTCCGGAGAACGGCGTTTTAGTCATCTTGCCCATGAGGCATGGTTCGCAAGTACCAAGTGATTCATAATCAAGTGATTCCAAAAGTCCATCAGTATGGAGTTTCTTCATGCGCTTTACACCAATATGACCTAAACGGCAGTGCCACAAATAATTTGCACTATCATTATCAACTCTGCATCTTTTGGCTTCAATATCATGAATATGTGTATCACTACTATCAAGATTTAATAAAAATAGACCACTCTTCAAGGGTGCATGACCATAAAAGATATTACTCATATAAATAGAACAACCATTATTCTCTGATTTAAATGAATAACCGTCTCACATCAAACAAGATCCAGATATAATGTTCATGCTTAACGTTGGCACCAAATAACAATTATTCAGGTCTAAAACTAATCCCGAAGGTAGATGTAGAGGTAGCGTGCCGACTGCGATCAGATCGACTTTGGAACCATTTCCCACGTGCATCGTCACCTCGTCCTTAGCCAATCTTCGCTTAATCCGTAGTCCCTGTTTCGAGTTGCAAATATTAGCAACATAACCAGTATCAAATACCCAGGTGCTACTGCGAGCATTAGTAAGGTACACATCAATAACATGTATATCACATATACCTTTGTTCACCTTGCCATCCTTCTTATCCGCCAAATACTTGGGGCAGTTCCGCTTCCAGTGACCAGTCTGTTAGCAGTAGAAGCACTCAGTTTCAGGCTTAGGTCTAGATTTGGGTTTCTTCTGCTGAGCAGCAACTTGTTTGCTGTTCTTCTTGAAGTTCCCCTTCTTCTTCCCTTTACCCTTTTTCTTGAAACTGGTGGTCTTGTTGACCATCAACACTTGATGCTCCTTCTTGATTTCTACCTCCGTAGCCTTTAGCATTACGAAGAGCTCGGGGATTATCTTATCCATCCCTTGCATATTATAGTTCATCACAAAGCTCTTGTAGCTTGGTGGCATTGATTGAAGAATTCTGTCAATGACACTATCATCAGGAAGATTAACTCCCAGTTGAATCAAGTGATTGTTATACCCAGACATTTTGAGTATATGCTCACTGACAGAACTATTCTCCTCCATCTTGCAGCTGTAGAACTTATTGGAGACTTCATATCTCTCAATCCGGGCATTTGCATGAAATATTAACTTCAACTCCTGGAACATCCCATATGCTCCAGACGTTCAAAACAACGTTGAAGTCCCGGTTCTAAGCCGTAAAGCATGGCACACTGAACTATCGAGTAGTCATCAGATTTTCTCTGCCAAACGTTCTTAATGTCGTCAATTGCATCTGCAGCAGGCCTGGCACCCAGCGGTGCTTCCAGGACGTAATTCTTCTGTGCAGCAATGAGGATAATCCTCAAGTTACGGACCCAGTCCGTTTAATTGCTACCATCATCTTTCAACTTTGCTTTCTCAAGGAACACATTAAAATTCAACGGAACAACAACACGGGCCATCTATCTACAAGAGCATAGACTAGCAAAATACTATCAGGTACTAAGTTCATGATAAATTAAAGTTCAATTAATCATATTACTTAAGAACTCCCACTTAGATAGACATCCCTCGAATCATCTAAGTGATCACGTGATCCATCTCAACTAAACCATGTCCGATCATCACGTGAGATGGAGTAGTTTTCAATGGTGAACATCACTATGTTGATCATATCTACTATATGATTCACGCTCGACCTTTCGGTCTTAGTGTTCCGAGGCCATATCTGCATATGCTAGGCTCGTCAAGTTTAACCCGAGTATTATGTGTGTGCAAAACTGGCTTACACCCGTTGTATTTGAACGTAGAGCTTATCACACCCGATCATCATGTGGTGTCTCGGCACGACGAACTTTCGCAACGGTGCATACTCAGGGAGAACACTTATACCTTGAAATTTAGTGAGAGATCATCTTATAATGCTACCATCAATCAAAGCAGAATAAGATGCATAAAGGATAAACATCACATGCAATCAATATAAGTGATATGATATGTCCATCATCATCTTGTGCCTTTGATCTCCATCTCCAAAGCACCGTGATGATCACCATCGTCACCGGCGCGACACCTTGATCTCCATCGTAGCATCGTTGTCATCTCGCCAACTATTGCTTCTACGACTATCGCTACCGCTTAGTGATAAAGTAAAGCAATTACAGGGCGATTGCATTGCATACAATACAGCGAGAACCATATGGCTCCTGCCAGTTGCCGATAACTCGGTTACAAAACATGATCATCTCATACAATAAAATATAGCATCATGCCTTAACCATATCACATCACAACATGCCCTGCAAAAACAAGTTAGACGTCCTCTACTTTGTTGTTGCAAGTTTTACGTGGCTGCTACGGGCTGAGCAAGAACCGTTCTTACCTACGCATCAAAACCACAACGATATTTCGTCAAGTTAGTATTGTTTTAACCTTCACAAGGACCGGGCGTAGTCACACTCGGTTCAACTAAAGTTGGAGAAACTGACACCCGCCAGCCACCTGTGTGTAAAGCACGTCGGTTGAACCAGTCTCACGTAAGCGTACGCGTAATATCGGTCCGGGCCGCTTCATCCAACGATACCGCCGAACCAAAGTATGACATGCTGGTAAGCAGTATGACTTGTATCGCCCACAACTCACTTGTGTTCTACTTGTGCATATAACATCTACGCATAAACCTGGCTCGGATGCCACTGTTGGGGAACATAGTAATTTCAAAAAAATTCCTACGCACATGCAAGATCATGGTGATGCATAGCAACGAGAGGGGAGAGTGTTGTCCACGTACCCTCGTAGACTGAAAGCGGAAGCGTTAGCACAACGCGGTTGATGTAGTCGTACGTCTTCACGAACCGACCGATCCAAGTACCGAACGCACGACACCTCCGAGTTCAGCACACGTTCAGCTCGATGACGTCCCGCGGGCTTTGATCCAGTGAAGCTTCGCCGGAGATTTTCGTCAGCACGACAGCGTGATGACGGTGATGATGATGCTACCAACACAGGGCTTCGCCTAAGCACCGCTACGATATGATCGAGGTGGATTATGGTGGAGGGGGGCACCGCACACGGCCGGGAGAGATCAACAGATCAACTTGTGTGTCTAGAGGTGCCCCCTGCCCCGTATATAAAGGAGCAAGGGGGAGGCCGGCCGGCCCCTTGTGGGCGCGCCAGGAGGAGGAGTCCTCCTCCTAGTAGGAGTAGGACTCCCCTCTTTCCTACTCCTACTAGGAGGGGGAAAGGAAGGGGGAGGGAGAAGGAAAGGGGGGCGCCGCCCCCCTCTCCTAGTCCAATTCGGACCAGAGGGGGAGGGGCGTGCGACCTGCCCTAGGCCAGCCTTCTCTCTCTCTCTCCAATAAGGCCCATAAGGCCCACTATTTCTCCCGGGGGGGGGGGTTCCGGTAACCCTCCGGCACTCCGGTTTTCTCCGAAACCACCCGGAACACTTCCGGTGTCCAAATATAGTCGTCCAATATATCGATCTTTACGTCTCGACCATTTTGAGACTCCCCGTCATGTCCATGATCATATCCGGGACTCCGAACTACCTTCGGTAAATCAAAACACAAAAACTCATAATACCGATCGTCACCAAACTTTAAGCGTGCAGACCCTACAGGTTCGAGAACTATGTAGACATGACCGAGACACGTCTCCGGTCAATAACCAATAGCGGAAACTGGATGCTCATATTGGCTCCTACATATTCTACGAAGATCTTTATCAGTCAAACCACATAACAACATACGTTGTTCCCTTTGTCATCGGTATGTTACTTGCCCGAGATTCGATCGTCGGTATCTCAATACCTAGCTCAATCTCGTTACCGGCAAGTCTCTTTACTCGTTTACGTAATGCATCATCCCGTAACTAACTCATTAGTCACATTGCTTGCAAGGCTTATTGTGATGTGCATTACCGAGAGGGCCCAGAGACACCTCTCCGATAATCGGAGTGACAAATCCTAGTCTCGATCTATGCCAACTCAACAAGTACCATCGGAGACACCTGTAGAGCACCTTTATAATCACCCAGTTACGTTGTGACGTTTGGTAGCACACAAAGTGTTCCTCCGGTAATCGGGAGTTGCATAATATCATAGTCATAGGAACATGTATAAGTCATGAAGAAAGCAATAGCAGTAAACTAAACGATCAAGTGCTAAGCTAACGGAATGGGTCAAGTCAATCACATCATTCTCCTAATGATGTGATCCCGTTAATCAAATGACAACTCATGTCTATGGCTAGGAAACTCAACCATCTTTGATCAACGAGCTAGTCAAGTAGAGGCATACTAGTGACACTATGTTTATCTATGTATTCACACATGCATTATGTTTCCGGTTAATACAATTCTAGCATGAATAATAAACATTTATCATGATATGAGGAAATAAATAATAACTTTATTATTGCCTCTAGGGCATATTTCCTTCAATAACACCCCTAGTCCTGCTCTACGGGGTCTCCGCATGATTACTAAATCAACAAGTAGCTACAAGTGCTCCTTGACCTGTTTGCTAGAGGAGGAAGAAGGGCAAGGCTAGCTCTCTCCTCTCTCTACGTGGTGTGTGTAATTTTTCAAGGGTTGAACCCTTTGCATGGGTGCCCTGGGGGGTTTATATAGGCCTACCCCCCAGGGGTACAAAGGTAATCTGACTGGGTGTAGGACCCGGCTGTCAGTGTTTATGGTCGCCGGCTTCTCCGCCGGTAACTGGGGCCCGCCGCCTGGTGGGACCCGCCGGCTGTCCTGTACTTGGACGACAGGCCGCGCCCACCGCTTGCGGATCTTGTCGGCTGCTTAGTATTGTTGCCATGTTGCTAATGATGCTTGCTTTGTCGGGGGAGGCGTGGCTACAGTCCCGCCGCTTGGTGGGCGTTCACTGTAGCCATTCCCCGTCTCTTCTGGTTAATGGTGCACAAACTTCAAGTAAGGAGGAGGGCCGTCTGGTCAGGAGTCGGCCTCCCCAAGAGCCGGCTGGTCAGGGCTCGCCGTCTTCTGGCTTCTCACGGATAGGTGGGGCCCGTCGTCTGTGGGCCGTACCGATAGCACGCCGTGGGAGCATGGCCTTCTCTGCCATGGATGATGTTATGGCTGTGGGGCAACAGTGCTGCGTCGGGCAAGGGATGTCTGCCCGGTGCGCTACACTGTGGCCATGCTCGGCCCTGGATTCGGGGGTGGCAGGCTGCGCTATAGCCACGTCCCGTCTCGTCTTGTTTATGTGGGTGCTAACTTTGAGGGTACGGGCGGGCCGCCTGCTAGGAGCCGGCCTCTCTGGAGGCCGCCTGCTAGGAGTCGGCCCTCCTCGAGGCTGACTTCTGGAGTCCGCCAGCCTCTGGGAGCCGGCCGCTTGGACCAGCCGGCCCCGAGAAGGCGACGCCTGATCCTTGACGTTTGAGGGGCGCAGCCGGCCCCGATGTCTTGAAATACCCGGGGAGATCGATGAGGCTACCCCTGGTCATTTACTCCGACAACCACAACGGTGATTCATCAAGTTTGCTGTTTTAACCTTCTTCAAGGACCGGCCATAGTCAAATTCGATTCAACTAAAGTAGGAGAAACAGACACCCGCCAGCCATCTTTATGCAAAACTAGTTGCATGTCTGTCGTTGGAACCGGTCTCATGTGCGTGGACATGTATGGTTGGTCCGGGCCGCTTCATCCCACAATACCGCCGAATCAAAATAGGACGTTGGTGGTAAGCAATATGACTATCACCGCCCACAACTCTTTGTGTTCTACTCGTGCATATCATCTACGCATAGACCTGGCTCGGATGCCACTGTTGGGAAACGTTGCATGGAAAACAAAAAAAATCTACGCACACGCAAGATGTATCCATGGAGATACATAGCAACGAGAGGGGAGAATGTGTCTACGTACCCTCGTAGACCGTAAGCGGAAGCGTTTCGCAACGCGGTTGATGTAGTCGAACTTTCTTCGCGATCCAACCGATCGAGTACCGAACGTACGACACCTCCACGTTCAGCTCGGGGACGTCCGCGCCTTCTTGATCCAGCAAGATGGCGAGGTAGTGGATGAGTTCCAACAGCACAACGGCGTGGTGACGGTGATGGTGAAGTTATCTCCGCAGGGCTTCGCCTAAGCACTACGAAAATATGACCGGGGGTGTAAACTGTGGAGGGGGCGCCGCACACGGCTAGGCAATTGTCTGTTGTGTGCTAGGCGCCCCCTCCCACATATATATAGGTGGGAGGGAGGAGGAGCAGCCAAAGGGGGCTCCCAAGTAGGGGAATCCTACTTGGGGTCTCTCTCAAGCCGCGCCCCCCTTTTCCTTATTTGGAGCGCGGGAGGAAGGAAGGAGGAGGTGCCCCCCCTTTCCTTTCTCTCATGAGGAGGGAAAGGCAGGAGGGGCCACTCCTCCCCTTTCCTTCCCCTTAGAGCCGGCCAGCCATGGGAGGGGTGCACCAGCCCCCTTGTGGGCTGGTCTGTACCCTCCTTTGGCCCATAAGGCCCATATCTTTCGGTGACCCGATTCCTTCCCGGTACGTCCCGAAACACTTCCGGTGTCCAAATAACATCGTCCTATATATCAATCTTTACCTCTAGACAATTTCGAGACTCCTCATCATGTCTGTGATCTCATCCGGGACTCCGAACAACATTCGGTCACCAAATCAAATAACTCATATAACACTATATCGTCAACGAACGTTAAGCATGCGAACCCTACGGGTTTGAGCACTATGTAGACATGACCGAGACACCTCTCCGGTCAATAACCAATAGCGGAACCTGGATGCCTATATTGGTTCCTACATTTTCTACAAAGATCTTTATCGGTCAAACCGTTATGACAACATACATAATTCCCTTTGTCCATCGGTATGTTACTTGCCCGAGATTTGATCGTCGGTATCTTCATACCTAGTTCAATCTCGTTACCGGCAAGTGTCTTTACTCATTCTGAATACATCACCTCATAACTAACTCCTTAGTCATTGGCTTGCAAGCTTATGATGTGTTTTACCGAGAGGGCCCAGAGATACCTCTCCGATACTCGGAGTGACAAATCCTAATCTCGATCTATGCCAACTCAACAAACACCTTCGGACATATCTATAGAGCATCTTTATGATCATCCGGTTACGTTGTGACGTTTGATAGCACACAAGGTATTCCTCCGGTATCCGGGAGTTGCATAATCTCATTGACGGATGAATATGTATTTGACATGAAGAAAGCAATAGCAATAAACTGAACGATCAATATGCTAAGCTAACGGATAGGTCTTGTCCATCACATCATTCTCCTAATGATGTGATCCCGTTATCAAATGACAACTCATGTCTATGGTTAGGAAACATTAACCATCTTTGATCAACGAGCTAGTCTAGTAGAGGCTTACCAGGGACACGGTATTTGTTTATGTATTCACAAGTGTATTTAAGTATCTGATCAATAAAATTCTAGCATGAATAATAAACCTTTATCATGAATAAGGAAATATAAAATAACAACTTTATTATTGCCTCTAGGGCATATTTCCTTCAGTTTTTTGCCATGGCAACTAAAAGAAATTTTTTGCCATGGTTCATCATGTCTTTTGTAAAGTACATCCGAAGAATATTTGCCATGGCAACTACAATTTATGGGACGATGGCAAATAGAGTTCATTGTAATGGCTACTTTTTTATGCATCATGACATCAGTAGTGCATGGACCATGTCAAATTTTCTTAACAATGGCATAGCTAAATTATTTCTTTTTGCAACATGGCAAATTTAGTTTTATAGCCATGGAAAATTTTACCTTTTAGCCATGGCAATTTTGCCTTTCTTTTGCCAATGGCAAATTTCCCTATTTAAAGTGCCATGCCAAATCAACCTTTTCTGTCTTACCATGGCAATTTTACCTTTATATGCATGGCAATTTACTTTTCTTACATATATGGCAAATTTTTACTTTTACTTTTGCTCATGGCAAATTTACTTTTTACTTGACATGGCAAAATAATTTTTACAACCATGGCAAATTTTACTTTTTATTTGCCATTGCAATTTTCAATCCATACTTTTTTTGTGTCTTCATGTATATAGTAAAATATCATGGCAATAAAAATAACTTTTTATTTTTTCCATGTCCAATTTACTTTAATTGACATGTCAAATTTACCTAAACCGCCATGGTAATTCTTTAAATTTATTGCCGTGGCAATTTTTTCTTTTGATTTTGTCATGGAAAATTTACATCAATTGGCATGGCAAATTTACCTAAATCGCCATGGCAAATATTTAACTTTTACTGTCATGGCAATTTTGCCTTTTTACATGTCATGGAAATTTTACATTTATTTGCCATGATAAAATTATCAATTTTTACATGACAAGTTTACTTTTACATACATGTCCATTATAGTATAATATTTTCATGGCAATTTTCCCCTTTTGTCATGGCAATTTAATTTTTCATGGTCCATGTCCATTTTTGCTTTTATGTAAAGATGATGGCAACCTTTTTTTCTCATGGTCTATTTTGTAATTTTTTTGTTTTTGAACGATGGATTTTTTTTTTCATGATCTATAGAAAATGAATAAAAATATACCCACGGTATATTTTTATTCATCATGTATACGTCATTTTTTTAGGTCATGGCATTTTTGTTCATAGCATGGCAAAACATTGGGCTTTATTATTCGGAGCCAAAAAAGGGCTTTTATTAGCCAAAGCAAAAAAAACTCAGAAAACTGGGCTTTTATTTTTATTTTTTCATCATAGTAAAAGGGCCTGTTTGGGCTGAGTTGTATTTTTTTTGGGTCGAACGAGTTTGTCGATCGATCTCCTCCGGTATGAAGGAGTCGTTCGGTCCGTTTGGGAGATATCGACGTCCAAGAATTATCAGCTTACCCCGTAACAGCAAATAGCAGGTTGGCAGTGGTAATGATCAGTCACATTCTAACTTTACCAAAGAGTATATAAAGGTAACGAGCGGTACCCCGTAAGTCAATTTCCTTATGGGCATGGAAATGGACCGAAGAAAAATTGGCAGCACATCCGCACTTTACTAAGCCATGCAATTAGTGTGTAGAGGAAAAAGCGCACCATGGCATTTAAGAGTGTGACATGAACACATGATGCGTTTAGGGATTGTGGACACGATGGAGGGGAACAGCTGGAGTGTTCGGGGGGCGTCGTTGTGGAGCGTGTCAATGCCGGGACAGTGATACACACACGTTTGAGGCTTGACGGGCTTGAGGTAGTTTGCTGCTCTGCTTGACGGTCTTGCATCCCACGGCGTAGGACGTACTCCCTCTTTTTTATTTACTCTGCATTTTAACTTTGCTCAAAGTCAAACTTTGTAAACTTTAACAAAGTTTATAGACAGAAATGATAACATATACAATAACAAATCAATATCATTAGATTCATTATTGAATACACTCTCACGTCATATAGATTTGCTATTG